>NC_133121.1:80201841-80501841 GCF_033568475.1 Henckelia pumila
AACGTGGTACTCTGCATCGCAAATGCTAGTCTCAAACTCGAGCGATCCTTATCCTTATTATCGGACGGCTCAATCGACTAGGAACGATTTAGAATATACAGTGACTATAAGATGTGTTTCATGATAGACATCCCCATGTTCTACCATATCTTACATACACTATAGTATATTCAAGGTCTTTATCAAAACAACAATAGTATATCACAATATAACAATATGAAGAAAGATAAAGTCATTGCCATTAATAAAAGTGTAAATTATATTAAACAAAAGATTGTTTATACAAAGAGTCATCAAAGCCCTCAGCCACTAGTTGGCTCACCGGGCACCTACTCTTTCAATCTCCCACTTGCCCTAAAGCCAACTAGTCATACTACGTAGACCCATTGCTTCGCGATGTTTGTCAAATAATGGTCCTGGCAAGGGCTTAGTAAGTGGATCAGCGATATTGTCTGCAGAGGCCACTCTTTCGACAGTGATGTCTCCTCTTTCCACAATCTCCCGGATGATGTGGTATTTCCTCAGTACGTGTTTGGATCTTTGATGAGACCTTGGTTCCTTTGCCTGAGCAACGGCACCCGTGTTGTCAAAGTACATCGGGACTGGACCAACAACTTCAGGAATGACGCCCAACTCTTGGACGAAATTCCTCATCCAAACGGCCTCTTTAGCAGCAGCTGATGCTGCAATGTATTCTGCCTCAGTGGTGGAATCCGCTGTGGTGTCCTGCTTGGAACTCTTCCAAGAGAAAGCACCGCCATTGAGCATGAACACAAATCCAGAGGTTGACTTCGAGTCATCCACGTCACTTTGGAAGCTAGAGTCGGTATAGCCTTCCAATTTTAGTTCTCTTCCTCCATATACCATGAACATATTCTTAGTCCTTCGTAAGTACTTAAGAATGTCCTTCACGGCTTTCCAATGCATTTGACCGGGATTAGCTTGATATCTGCTCGTGACACTCAGAGCAAATGCTACATCCGGTCTGGTAGATATCATCCCATACATGATACTACCTATGGCTGACGCATATGGTACATGTGTCATTTTCTCTATCTCTTCATCCGTCTTGGGACACATAGACTTGGATAGAGAAACTCCATGACACATGGGTAGATGTCCTCTCTTGGACCCATCCATTGAAAACCGTTTCAATATGGTGTCGATGTAGGTTGATTGAGTGAGTCCTATCATTCTCTTAGATCTATCTCTATAGATCTGTATCCCTAGAATATAGGATGCCTCACCCAAATCCTTCATCGAGAATCTACTTGATAACCATATCTTTGTTGACTACAACATCCCTACGTCATTCCCAATGAGTAGGATGTCATCAAAATAAAGTACTAAGAATGTCACAGCATCCTTAACTACTTTTTTATACACGCATGGTTCCTCCGGGTTCTTGATGAAACCAAAATCCTTTATTGTTTCATCAAATTTCTGGTTCCAACTTCTTGATGCTTGTTTTAGACCATAAATTGATCTCTGAAGCTTGCATACCTTATGCTCGCTTCCCATGGATGTGTACTCCTCAGGCTGCTTCATATAGATTTCTTTCTTAATGTCTCCATTAAGAAAAGCAGTCTTCACATCCATTTGCCATATCTCATAGTCATACCAAGCAGCTATGGCAATAAGGATTCTTATGGACTTGAACATTGCAACTGGTGAAAAAGTTTCATCATAGTCAACTCCTTGTCTTTGAGTATAACCTTTCGCCACCAATCGCGCCTTGTAGGTCAATACCTTACCATCAGGCCCAAGCTTTCTCTTGTAGATCCATTTACACCCTATTGGAACAATTCCATCGGGAGGATCTACTAAAGACCAAACTTGGTTTGTATGCATCGAATCTATTTTCGACTGCATAGCTTCAAGCCATAAATTTGAATCCGCATCAGAAATTGCTTCCTTGAAGTTTCTTGGATCACATCCAACATCGGGTTCATCTTGATCCCCTTCAAGAAGAAGACCATATCGAATAGGAGGTCTAAAAGTCCTCTCGGATCTTCTAGGCACAGGCATGTCTATTAATGGTTCCTGAGGTGTAGGATCGTTATTTTGTATTTCGGGTTCTTTTCGAATTTCTTCGAGTTCCATCATCTCGCCTTTCTTATCCAATAAGAACTCCTTCTCCAAGAAGGTGGCATTCCTTGAAACAAACACCTTTGTTTCAGCAGGATGATAGAAATAATATCCGATTGAATTTTTCGGATACCCTACAAAATAACATAAGGTGGATCGACTATCCAACTTATCTCCCACTATCTGCTTCACGTAAGCAGGACATCCCCAAATCCTCAAGTACGAATACTTAGGAGCTTTGCCATTCCATAACTCGTATGGTGTTTTGTCCACTGCTTTAGTGTGGACTTTGTTCAACAACAATACCGCCGTTTCAAGCGCATAGCCCCAAAACGAAGGTGGAAGCTCAGTGAAGCTCATCATGGATCGAACCATGTCCAACAAGGTTCGATTACGACACTCCGATACACCATTCAGCTGAGGTGTCATAGGAGGAGTCCACTGAGAGAGAATCCCATTCTCTTTCAGATAGTCCAAAAACTCGGTACTCAAGTATTCTCCACCTCGATCCGATCGAAGTGCTTTAATACTTTTACCTAGCTTGTTTTCTACTTCAGCCTTGAATTCTTTGAACTTTTCAAATGCTTCAGACTTATATTTCATTAAATATAAATACCCATACCTAGAATAATCATCAGTAAAGGTAATGAAGTAGGTGTGGCCATATTGAGTACCAACTCTAAATGGACCACAAACATCTGTATGGATCAAATCCAACAGATTTTGACTACGCTCAGGTTTCCCCTTAAAAGGAGATTTAGTCATTTTTCCTTTCAGGCAGGATTCACAAGTAGGTAGAGAGTTAATATCAGACATATCAAACATGCCCTCTCCCACTAGCTTGTTCATCCTCCTTGAGGAAATATGACCTAGCCTAGCATGCCAAAGGTTTGCCGGGTTTTGGCTATCGATTTTCCTTTTGTTTGTTGTTGCCGGTTTATCAACATAATTTATTGGAACGTCTTTTAGTTTTAAGTTATATAGATCATTTTCAAGTTGTCCATTTCCAATCAAACATTCATTCTTGTAAATATTGCAAATCCCATTCACAAAATTGCAAGAATAACCATCTCTATCAAGCATAGAAACAAAAATAATGTTTTTAATCAAATCCGGAACAAATAAAATATCTCTCAAAAGTAACTTAAAACCGTTCTGCAAAATTAAATAAATATCTCCCACAGCTTTAGCTTCAACTCTGGAACCATTTCCGAGCCTCAGCTGGGTCTCACCCATTCTAAGCCTGCGACTTCTTGTCATCACCTGCAAATCATTGCAAATGTGAGATCCAAATCCGGTATCCAATACCCAAGAAGTAGTATTAAGTGAAACATTTATTTCAATATAGAACATACCCTTCGCAGTTCGCAACTGCTCTAGATATTCCTTGCAGTTACGCTTCCAATGACCGGGCTTCTTGCAGTAATGGCAAACATCCTTGGATTTTTCCATGTTTGAAGCCTTTGTCTTGTACTTCTTCTCGGGTTCGATTTTCTTGGGTGGGGCAGAACGTTTCTTACCCTTTGTACTTGGCCCCTTCTTAGCAGAAGAAGAGGAGCCCACCAAGAAAGCCGGTTTATCCTTCTTTAAAGTGGATTCATATGTCACAAGCATATTGACCATCTCTTCAAGGGAGGCCTCTATCTTGTTCATATTGAAATTCACCACAAATCCGTCAAACGAAGAAGGAAGAGATAGAAGTAGTAAGTCCACGTTGAGTTCATGCTCCAACACCAAATCAAGGGTTACCAACTTCTGTATGAGCCAAATCACTCGTACCCCATGATCACGGACCGAAGTCCCTTCACGCATGCGACACGTCATTAGCTCCTTTACAGTAGCGAACCTTTCAGCCCTCGATTGAGCCCCAAAAAGTTTCTTGAGTTGTACGTGAATGTCAGCAGCATTCACGGTATCCTCAAATCGCCTTTGGAGTTCATCAGACATCGAGGCTTGCATATAGCATTTGGCCTTGATATCATGGTCCCACCATGTATCAAGTTTGGCTAACTCTTCCGGACTTATGTCAGCTGGTGCTTCCTTCGGAGGAGATTTTTCTAACACATAGAGCATCTTCTCCGAAGTCAAGACAATCTTCAACTTACGGAACCATTCCGTATAGTTTGCGCCAGTCAATTTATTTTGTTCGAGGATCGAGAAAAGTGGATTACGCGAATTCATCTTTATGAAATACTGAAAAGAAACAGACAAATATCAGTGATTGTTCAATTAATTTACTAAGACATAAAATAGGCAAAATTTATTTTATGAATCTCACTCCCACTATTTTAACGATTTCACTACCCTCTAGTGAAAACAAAAAACTGTTTTCCTTAGTGAGAACATGGAGTCCAATTGACAAACTATGGTCCCGAATAATATCAGCCAACCATAATTTTCAAAAGGTAGAGCCCAATTGCTTCCAAAGCAACCTCCACGTTTTTACCTCATGTCCAATAAGGGCCCAATAATATGACGCCGTTTATTGTGACATGTCAAGATGACCCATCAATATTAAGTTGTGATGGACGGTCGCCATGTGGATCCCCCAATAATATGAGCCGATCCCATGGGAGTTCCACCCAACTTACAACATGTGTCGTCCAATGTACAGCTTTCCGACGAACGGGCCCCCCCAATAATATGAGCCGGACCGTATCCGCGGGTAGCATCTCATACATTGATCGTTGATGGAAGGTAGGAACATTTAAATAATTTTAAATTTCCTTTATTTATCTTGATATCAATTTTAAATCATATTTAAAATGAGGGATTTTAATTTTGAAAATTTGTCTCATCATTTTTAAAATTTTGTATGCTTGCCGGATTCACACAATTTTGTCTAAAACATGCATACAACAATAATATCACATATTATACAGGATGATCGATTCCATTTCTAATCGACCCGTGGTTGCCAATCACGAGTCTTAGTCCAATCCTAGGTAATATGCAGTATGCAATGCAATCCTATTACATTGTGCTTCCAATTTACATTTCTTCTGTCTTTATTGTCTGCTGGGCCCACCTCCGTCTTCAAATCTTCATCTCCCACTAAATCTAATGTATTTACAATAAATAACAATGACAAGTAGGGGATACATTTCAAGGGGTGGGAACAGGCTATAAACCAGGCCCACTTTTATTACATATGACAATTCATATTGGGCCATAAACCAGGCCCATTAATAAATCCAACAACAATAAAAACAAATGTAAATTCCTAACATACACCTACAAAATTGGTCATGGAAATCGATCATCCTTATCCAATAACATTTAATTCAAAATTAATTTATTGGATAACATGCAATGGCAATTTAAATTTAAAAGGATAAAATCATATTTCATATATAAAATCTTATTTTACATACAAAATCATATTTTATCTTTTTATCAAATAAAATCATATTTTATCTATAAAATCCAATTTTATACATAAAATCATATTTTACTCAATATATCCATAAGATCATATCTTATCATCAATTGTACCAAAAATAATTAATTTCAAAATTCAATTTAACGGATAAAATATTTAAATTTTCCAAAAATTCAAATTTATCCAAAAATCAATTTTAAAATTTTCGGACTCGAACAATTCGATCCGACGCCTCGTGGACCAATCAAAAACAATTTTCGATCGGACCAAAAATAGAATTTTAACATATTAAAATTTAATTTAAAAATTAAAAAATTAATTTTTCCGCGGGCCGCTCGGGACACTCCCGGGCTGCCCGCGCCCCAAAGGGCTCGGGCCGGGCAGCGACGATCGCTGCCCTGGGCAGCGATCACATCGCTGCCCATGGGCAGCGCCGTGCGCCGCCCTGCGCAGCGCCTAGCGCTTCCCGGGGCAGCGACCATCGCTGCCCCCCCGGGCAGCGATCCAATCGCTGCCCGGGTTTTGCCCGAAATTTTTTTTTACTTTTTAAAATATTTATTTTGTTTCAAAAACCGAGGCTTAAAATTTTTTTTGTACAATCGATTAATTTAATCGCTTGATCTGAGCAATCTGGCTCTGATACCACTGTTGGAGAACGCGGCGATCAGATCAATCAGAATTGATACCCGGTGCAGCGGAAGTTTAAAAATTTTATATGGAACGATTCCATAATGGGTATCAAAACTTAACGATTAAATTGTGTGTGTAAAAATTAAATAACAATTATAAATTTTTACCTCCAATCTCGAAGCGAGATTATGGACACCAACAGATTGCTATGCTCTTGTTGTATATCCCTGGAACTGATGGACGAACTGTTCTTCAATCAGGTCCATGAACGGATAATTAATCCCTCTGATAGATTGCACTAGAAAATCTATCAGAAGTTTCTACGAAGAGAATTAACGAATTTGATCCGTTAAACCAGACTGTAATTCAAAATTCACAGGCTGGATTTTCCCGAGTAGAGAGGGAGGGGGGCGGCCACTTTAGAGAGAAAATAACTAGGTTTTCGAAAATTGTGACCTGTTGTGTGTAATTTCTGTACTGCAATAACTTATTTATAATGTAGGCCGCTAACAGCTTAGGGCCCATTAGTCATAAGTTCAAGCCCGACAAGCAAAGCCCGCATGTTCAGAATTTAATATAAAATTCATCATGACTCCGATTGATAAACCGATTTCACCAATGTGCACAGAAACCATTTCTGCACCTTTTAAAGTCAAGATAAATTTTTCTGAATCCGAATTCAGTGATTTCCAAAAATGCCCATCCCTATGTCATTTTAGAAAATCTTACTCCTCTACTCTTAAATAAGAAATCCAACTTCTTTGTTCATTAAATTTAACTCTTTAAATTTAACTATCTCAACGGGGATTAAAAATCCATTACTCTGTGTGACCCTCAATGGTTCAGGGATACAGCTAGCCGTGGGCTCACAACTCCTTGTGACTCGGAACAACAATTTCCGACTTGCCCATCGAATCATGGTAAGAGCGCCTAGCAACATCGCCCCATGATTCCCTAGGTATCACTGATAGTGCCTGCAAGAACCAATAGATTTTAGTTAGCGTACAGTACGGTCCCTTCATCCATATATCACGATCGAATCAACAACCATTGGTAAATCGAGAGTCGTTCGAGATTCGATAACTATGCAATACATCTTGAAGATCAAATAGTGACATCGCATGTGTTACTAAGAAACCATTTCTTAAAACACATCATGTACTCTGGCCAGAGATTCGTCACACTAATATCTCCTCAGATCGCATAGGATATCCACACTCGCAAGTATGTGGTGAATCCTTGACAACAAAGTATCGACTCCTATATGTGTTGTAACTGTACCCAATCCCGACACCTGATGACCCCAATAGAGTCGGTAAACGAGTCAAAGAACAGTACTAGCATATAGAGTCTCAATGATGTTTCAAGTAGTAAGGACTAATGGTGTACAACCAAAACCGCGGACTTTATCCACTCGATAAGTGATAACCACTTGGAAAGTCCGGATATGGTAGTTCGATCATTCATCGTATGAATATCCATTTGCATGCTTCGAACATCTCTATGTTCCTTACCAATGAAACGTGGTACTCTGCATCGCAAATGCTAGTCTCAAACTCGAGCGATCCTTATCCTTATTATCGGACGGCTCAATTGACTAGGAACGATTTAGAATATACAGTGACTATAAGATGTGTTTCATGATAGACATCCCCATGTTCTACCACATCTTACATACACTATAGTATATTCAAGGTCTTTATCAAAACAACAATAGTATATCACAATATAACAATATGAAGAAAGATAAAGTCATTGCCATTAATAAAAGTGTAAATTATATTAAACAAAAGATTATTTATACAAAGAGTCATCAAAGCCCTCAGCCACAAGTTGACTCACCGGGCACCTACTCTTTCACATATCAATTTTGTGATTATAAATATGTTTGTTTAGTTCATTTATTTTGCCTCCAATCAACTATTAAACCATGAGAATAAATGTGCCATATTTGAAGATATTTGAAAGATATATTGTAAATATTATGCCAAATGATTGTGTATAGAAAGTTATTAGTTGTGCGAGAAATGCACACAACCCCAGAAGTGTCTCTTGAATCCCACCCAAAAGCCTTCAATGGATGCTCTGTTTTTTGGTGTTTGTTATATATATATATATATATATATATAATCTCCTGCACACTAGTGATGTTCGCACCGCATGATGTTCGTGCGAATATCATACTGACATCTAATTTTAAATTTTTTTTTTGTGAAATATCTTAGATGTTCGCGCGAACATCACGCGGTGCATATGAATCCCTGCACACTAGTGTGCAATGAATCAAATCTTTATATATATATTATATATATTGGGAATAAAGCTAATAAGTTTTTAAATTGATATGATACGATTAAAATAGGATAAAAAGAGAATCTCCGAGAATGTTTATAAAAGATTATGTTTTTTTAAGAAATAATTAGATTTAATCCTAAAAAATAACTTTATAGATTCCTGCCAAGTTCTTGATCGCAACCTGTAGTTGAAGAATATGGTAAATCAAATACTTTACTAGTGTTCCATATTTTAAAATTAAGTTAACTATCATTTTCAATTTACATAACTTGTTTTGGATCAAATATGAATTACATATGATTTTTATACTACTGACTGACGAATCTGAAATTATGTTATAACCTTGCTGCTTTCGGTTCTATTGTGGTACAAATTAGATTCAGAGCATATTTCAAAGTAGAAATTCATATTAAACTTGTAGATAGTTGTATTTTCTTTGATTTGCAACTAGTTTCTAAAACTGGTTTGTTTGTGTTCGTATTTGTGTTTATGGACATGAGAGATACTGCAACTTTTTGTTAGAAATGTGTTATGTTATTAATAAATACATATAAGTTTTAGAAAAGTTTTTTTGTTTTTATCTCAATATGTGGTTTCTGGTGTTGACGGTAGCGGTGTTGGGAATGATATTGGCGGAGGCTGTGATATTAGTTGTCCCCAAAAAAGTGGTAATGTTGATAATTTTAACCAAAATCAAGTTGCAGCTCAGGTAATTAACTATCTTGAAATTATGTGTTATCTATACCATAAATTCTTTTTTATAAAATAAACCTGGTAGAATTAATATTTTGTATTGTTTATATGCAGTAAAATCGGAAATATGTCAGTCGTGGAGATATTCCTAAAAATACTAAATGTAAGTTGTTTTCATTGGTATCGTGATGAAGTTGTTGCAGAAGGTCGAATTGCATCTACCGATCCACAGTAAAAGTGCATCATGTTCCTCTTGGTGAAACTTGTTAGAAAGTTTCGGTAGATAGATTTGTTTTGGAGCAGGTAGACCTAATTCGACTGAATTTTGAAATGATTTTCCTCGATGATGCAGTAGGAAGCAATGTAGCATTTTCTAAATTTATCGTTTTGTGTGCCTGATGCAGATCTTATTAATTATAGAGTTAATTAGAGACATATTTGTAGACAAAAATCATATTAATGAGTTTTTTTAACTTTATTACATTTTTCGTCTTATTTTATTAATGAAAATTGACATTATTTAATTAATTGTTATGTTATATTATTATTTTGTTTTAAGTATGGTGATGATGGTTGGACTGTGTGATAAGATTCGATTTTATTGTTTCAATTTAGGTTAATAAACTTAATTGTAGTGTACACTATTTGCGGTAAAAAAAATCTTCATACATGAACAATATTATCTACAACGTACATTGTGCACCGTAAATAAATTTAATAAAAACACCTCATCAATAGCACGTTGTGCATGTCGTTATTAAGTTTATCTATAGCGCGCATTGGCGGAGGCTGTGATATCAGTTGTCCCCAAAAAAGTGGTAATGTTGATAATTTTAACCAAAATCAAGTTGCAGCTCAGGTAATTAACTATCTTGAAATTATGTGTTATCTATACCATAGATTTTTTTTTATAAAATAGACCTGGTAGAATTAATATTTTGTATTGTTTATATGCAGTCAAATCGGAAATATGCCAGTCGTGAAGATATTCCTAAAAATACTAAATGTAAGTTGTTTTCATTGGTATCGTGATGAAGTTGTTGCAGAAGGTCGAATTGCATCTACCGATCCACAGTAAAAGTGCATCATGTTCCTCTTGGTGAAACTTGTTAGAAAGTTTCGGTAGATAGATTTGTTTTGGAGCAGGTAGACCTAATTCGACTGAATTTTGAAATGATTTTCCTCGATGATGCAGTAGGAAGCAATGTAGCATTTTCTAAATTTATCGTTTTGTGTGCCTGCTACAGATCTTATTAATTATTGAGTTAATTAGAGACATATTTGTAGACAAAAATCATATTAATGAGTTTTTTTAACTTTATTACATTTTTCGTCTTATTTTATTAATGAAAATTGACATTATTTAATTAATTGTTATGTTATATTATTATTTTGTTTTAAGTATGGTGATGATGGTTGGACTGTGTGATAAGATTCGATTTTATTGTTTCAATTTAGGTTAATAAACTTAATTGTAGTGTACACTATTTGCGGTAAAAAAAATCTTCATACATGAACAATATTATCTACAACGTACATTGTGCATCGTAAATAAATTTAATAAAAACACCTCATCAATAGCATGTTGTGCATGTCGTTACTAAGTTTATCTATAGCGCGCATTGTAGGCTGCGGATGGTGCATGACTTTTGACGACACGCCAGGTGCGCCATTATTAAATTTAACAACAACGCATATCATATGCTGCGGATAGTGCATGACTTTCGATGGCACACTGTTTTTAAGTCTAACGACGGGGAGCACTGCACGCTGCGGATAGTGCATGACATTCAACGGCACGCGGTACACGTTGTTATTAAGTTTAACGATAGCGCACACCGAACACTGCAGATAGCTCATGACTTTCAACGGAACGCGGGACGTGTTGTTATTAATTTTACGGATAGCGTGCACCACACATTGCGGATAGTGCATGACTTTCAATGGCTTATAATTTCGCAGCGTGCGGCAGAAAACATTCCGCTGCACACATTGCACGACGCGGAAAGTCATATTTCTTGTAGTGACTCTTTAAAGAAAATGAATTCTTTCTTCACTAATTTGATAATTTAATCAACTTGGGGTATTCTTATATGAATGGACTCTAAAATATATAAGTTCGGAGCATATTGTAGGGTATATATAAATATATATATATATATATATATATATATACATTTATATATATATATAATTTTTTTTGAATAGAATAATTAATTGTGCTTACACAGAATTATGTTTTTGTATGAGTGGATAAAAATCAGAAGTATATATGCGCGCACTTTTTGAAAACAAAATGTTGGAAATTTGATTTAAAATTAAAGTTTGAATAAAAATTATGGTTCATGAACGTGAAAGTGTCATTTGGCTTTCCACATTCTTGAGTTAATTTGAAACTTTTGACTCTTCACATTTTTGAGTCAATTTCAAGATTAATTGAGTTAATTAATCTTGCATAAATCTTGGTGTATCTTTTGAAGCTCATAAAAAGTGTGTCCATTTGCTAAATCTAAACACATACAAAAAGATATTCAAGATCTCACTCAAGTATTCTTTTGAATTTTATATTGTTAGCTTCACATTTGGCCTCCATTAAGTTTTGACGATAAAGTGAAGGTACGATTCGAGTTCGTCGGAGTAGTGAATTTGTGCTTAGTTTGCTATTGGTTCAACCGTTGTATCCTGGAGAATAGAAGTTCGTATATTTTGATCCTCAAGCACCTCTTGGAGGCGATGAATATGTTTTAAGGAAAATATACTTTGCTACAGGCCTCAGTTTGGTTCACAATTGATTTACAGTTTCTTACTATTTCTCATTCACAATATTTTTTTACTGCGTTCAATCATTGTTTTGTATTTTGCCTATGAGATTAATTTCTGTTGTAGTCGTATCTTGAATTTTTCCCGTTTGACCAACACAAAAGTAGAATGCTGAAAATCAGAAATGGATGATGTTTGATAAATAGGTTATTCTAATTAATATACTAACTTTTTAGTATAATCATTTTTGTATAAGCATAATCAACATCACATCATTTTTTAGATTTTAATTAAATTAAGCAGAAATTAACTCATAATATGTGTTTAAGAAATATATGAAACTGATTTTTTTAAGAGTCGTGCTGCATACAAGTATAATAATAGTTGTATAAGTATTCTTAGAACACAATGAACCCAATACAAAATTTTCATTTATCAACTCATGATAAATTCAATAGAAAATCTCACGATATCATTGATGTAAATATCGATATTTTATTGTACATTTAACATTATTCTTTTTTTTTAGACCAAATACCAACTTTAATCACTTGTTTTAGTGATTGCAAATGCTCCAAAAGTATGTTGATAATCAATTTAGAAAATTATAGCTACATATTATTATATCAAGTAATAGCTAGTCTAGCCCCTAAGGGAGTGTCCAAGTTGGTGGAGTAGGTGAACTCTTGGCCAGAGGTCAGGAGTTCGATTCCCCCTACCAACATTTTTTTGGACTAGCCTGTCACATAAGGCTTGCCTAGTGTGGTTTACCTAGTGTGGAGAAAAAGCTCCGCTTTGAAGCAAAGCGGGAAAAAGCGGTCAAATCATAGTTTGACTGGATTAAGCATAATTAAGAGAGCTTAAGCGTGATTAAGTGCGTTTTTTTTTTTATATATTTTTAATTTTTTTAATTTTTTTAATTTTGAAGGTATGTATGTTTTTTTAAATAATAAATTAGTTTTATAATTTAGATGTTTATTTTTTAAATTTTAATTATGATTAAGCGTATCTGACAATTATTTGGTCAATATTTAACATTTTTATATGGTCTAATTGCAAAAAAAAACTAATGATTGTAATTTTGAGATTTTTATTATTTTATAAATATGAGAATTAATGCATTAGACTTAAATTTATCATATTTATGAATTATTTTATCTATTTATTGGTTTGAGATAATTAAAATTACACTAAAAATCAAAAACGCTTTTTCACGCTTAAGCCCGTATTAATCCCGCTTAAGCCTGAAAAGCTTGGAGCTTGCCATCCACGTTTCGGACCGCTTCGCGCTTTATAGAACCTTGGTATAACGTAGTTTGCAGGCTATTGCGTTAGTCCAGGGGTTTACCCAGTGCGCACTGAAGGTAGCGGCTGCGTGTTTCCACGTCACAAAAAAAAAAGTAATAGCTAGCCTATCCATATAATTAACTAATTTGGTATCACCAATTAATTGTGAAATTATATGAATCGTTAAGTTCAATTAAAAAATCGATTTTCTTCTTTACACAGCTTCTCTAATTTTTTCAATTAATCTCTACCTATACTATAATCGGAGCAACCTATTACCAATACTATTTTATCTTGGCTAGAGATGGAGAATACAAAAACAAAAAACTTTCTTGGTAACGCCAAATAGAATTATAGTGATGTAGCCAAAAAATATAAGTACTCAAACTACGTAAATCAGGGTACGAAATCCAACTGGGTTGCAAGTAAAATCTCGTAAGCGTAAGGTCCGTAAGCTTACAAATTAAGGTGTGTAAGCTGAACCTTACAACTTAAGGTATTTACGTAGCGTAAAACTGAACCTTGCAACGTAAGGTATTTACGTATCGTAAAGATGAACCTTCGTGGATCATCACCTGCATCACGAACATATGTCAGAGGCGCTGGGTGGTTCCTCGGCGTAGGCACTACGACTCTCAAGTCAGCAAAGAGCACAATGATAATCTCCAAAAATAAGAGAGCTCAAGTTAGAGAGGAAAAAATGAGAATGTACCTTGGATATAAGAGATACACATATATTTATAGATGCTTTAGGAGTGATTCGCGGGCTTGGGCCCTTGTGTCTTGGGATCATAAATTTGGGCTTAATTTATTAATTAACAAATTGGGCTTCCATCCCATCTCCTCAAGGGGAAGTCCTAAACCCACCTTATAGGTGGTAAGGTATCTCAAGACTCGTGTTCGTCATTTGCCTCTTACGGAGTTGTTGTTTTTGGGTTTATTAACCTTTAATGACTACCTGGGTCGGTGACATTTTTGTTAGGCATGGAGAACGAGAGAAATTTTTATGGCGCATAGTAAACCAAGGTGTGCTTGATAAAATAACTGTTAACTTTATCGAAACTGGTATTGATGAAAATGCACAACGTAAGGTGAGGAGTTCACAATATATGAAAAAAGTTGCGACTCGCTTAAAACAGATCTTAAGAATAAAATCTTTTCAAATTCGTCACATTTCACGGTCGGAGGAGTATTCTTCCATCGGTATGTTGGAGCCGATAAGTGCCCATCTTGATGATTTCAATCACTTTATATGGGCCTTCCCATTTTGGATCGAGCTTTCCGACCGGGTGCAGAACATATGCTCTTCTCATAACGAGATCTCCTACTTGGAAAGATCAAGGTTTCACTCGATTATTGTAAGCTTTAGCCATGCGAGCCCTATAACTTTCTGCGTGGACTGATGCTTCTTCTCGTAGTTCATCAATTAAATCCAAAGAGTGTCGAAGTGCTTGATCATTCTAGGACGATTCATATTGTTTGACATGCCAAGAGGTCTCTCCTATTTTTGCTAGAGATACAGCCTCAATGCCGTAAGCTAGATTGAATGGTGATTCTCCTGTTGATGCACAGGGTGTTGTTCGGTAAGCCCATAATACGCTTGGTAACTCTTCTACTCACTTTCCTTTAGCATTACCCAAGCAGGTTTTAAGATGCTGCAAGATTGTTCGGTTAGTAACTTCTTTTTGGCCGTTAGCCTGTGGGTTTCCGATTGATGTGAAAAGTGATGGATAGACAGGCCTTTGCACCAGTCTTTTATCTTTGCTCCGAAAAATTGGATGTCGTTATCTGAGATCAGTGCTCGGGGAATTCCGAACTTGCTCACTATGTTTTTCCAAAGGAAACCGATGAAATGTTTCTCGGTGATTTTTTCCAGTGGCTCTGCCTCGACCCATTTTGTGAAATAATCTGTTAGAACCTAATGGGAGGGGATTTAGGTTCTATTGGCAACTTTAGCAATTTAAAGCGATTATGCAAATACGCAAGCGGAAGACTTAAAGAAATTAATAATAAGTGCGATAAATAAATGCGTAATATAAATAAAGCAGTAAAAGAGATAAGAGATGTTTATGAAAGTTCGACGATAAATCGTCTACGTCTCCCCTTCTTGGTTAAGATCGATTAACCAAGGATCAACTAGCACTTCGAACGACTTGGCTTTGATGGCTCCAAGGATAGCCTTACAACTTGACACGATCACCGCGCCGATACAACTCAACACTTGGCCTTAAGGACTCCAAGGATAGCCACAACACTCGTAAATACACTTGGCTTCACACACAAGTGTTTACAATAACCGAGCAACCAACTCACGAATGAACTTATACAAACAACCCTCGATTTTGAATATATATCTCACAAATATTTCTTTTAACTCTTGTAGGAGAGGAACTTGCTTGCAAAGAGAGTTGAGAGTGAATTGGTGAGTAGAGAAGGCTTCAAATGGCATGTATTTATAGGTGCCAATCCGAACGGGTTCGGGTCGTCCGAACGGGCCTTCGGGTCGTCCGAACCTTGTCTGATTGAAATTCAAATTCTTATGGCTGGTGTACTGTTCGGGTGGTCCGAATTCATCTTCGGGTCATCCTAACGGCGGCATTAAATTCATTCCGGCAAATTTTCTTCCGACAAAATCTTCATGGCCGTAAAAGAGTTCGGGTCGTCCGAACCTGTCTTCGGGTCGTCCGAAGTAGTTATTTCGTGGCCTCCGAGAGTGCCTCCGATCTTTATTTAATTCCTGGAAAATCTTCGGGTCGTCCAAACTCACTTCGGATTGTCCGAAGTAGTCATTTTGTGGCCTCCGAGAGTGCCTCCGGTCTTTATTTAATTCCTGGAAAATCTTCGGATCGTCCAAACTCACTTTGGATCGTCCGAAGTAGTCTTCGAAGTCTCCGAACTTGTCCTCCGATCTTTATTAAATTCTGAAAATACTTCGGAGCATCCGAAGTTGTCTTCAGGTCGTCCGAACCTGGACAGATTCGAACTTTTGAATTTTTATTCCCAATTTTTGATTATCGGTTCTTGCTTCCAATATTGTCTATACTCAAAAATATTATTACATGCAAATTTCTCACTTTAAACTGTTAGTAACGATTAACCGAGTTTTGTAATCATCAAAACAATTTAATTATGAGAATTGTTAATGCATTAAAAACATTAATCTCATTACACGAGATTTGTATGCGTTTAAGGCGTAACAATCTCCCCCTTTTTGATGATCACAAAACTTGGTTAAATAGGAGAAATAAAATAAGGCAGCGTAACAATCTCCCCCTTTTTGATGATCACAAAACTTGGTTAAATAGGAGAAATGAAATAAGGCAATAATATAATTAAACAAATTTACTCAAATATTGTTTAAGCTATTAAAACTCCCCCTCAATTTAATGAATAATTATTTAACCAAATTAATTCTTCCCCTTTTTGCGATAATCAAAAAGCAATTAAAAGACGAGAAAATTAAATTACACAATAATTTCATTAAACTAATTTAGAAATTTTTTACATTAAAAGCATAAACAAGTACAACTTAAAATTCAAAAATAAAATCTAAGAGTCATCATCGTGCTGTGGCGGAGGATAGCGAGAGAAAAAGTCATCGAAGCGAGTCTCAAGCGAGGCAACTCTCATAGTCAATGCATCCATAGAGGCAGTAGAAGATGCAAAGTGGCTGGCTAGATTCCCTTCAATGCGCTGAAGAGTCTCGAAAAGACGATCAGTCTGAGGAGCGGGGGTCGCAGGAACTTCGGGTAGTTCAAATGGAAGCTCGCCAAGATTTCTTGGAAAAGTATGAAAACAAGAAGAAGAAGGTCCTCCTTCTTCGGCAGGCGGCCCATTGGGAAAACCCTTAGCTTGAGAAGTGGGTGAAAGACTCGAATAAGGGAGTGAAAAATTTTTGTCCGAAAGATATTTTTTAAAGGCACGAGTTGGGTCATTAACCCAACAAATAAGGGCAGGATTCTAAGATAGTTCCATCTTGGTAATCGAAGAATGGTTGAAAGTGTGGAAATCAGAGATGGGAAGAGCATTTTTGGGTCATCAAAAAAGATGTCAAAATGAGTCAAAATGCGGTTGATGACACGAGCAAAAGGTAGAGAAACTTTTCTCGTGGCTTTAGCCGCATTATGCATAGCCTGCATAATGAATCGAGAAAGGTTGAAAGGACGGGAAGAGATAATATGGTAGAGAACATAAAGATCAAGATATTTGCAGGTGGATGAGTCTCCACTGCGCGAAATGATGGAAGTAGTGATCAATTTCTGAATGATTTGGTAATCGGGACGAAGTTGTTTCAAAGAAAGACGATCGTCGGCAACAGTGGCTGGACGACCAAGAATGGTAGAAAGAACCTCATCTCGATCAAAAGAAGGATCATCAGTGGGCCATCCCTGATCGAAATAGTTGCTGGGTCCCAGCAAAGGAAGGTCAAACCACTCGGCAAAGTTGGAGACAGAAAAGCGAACATGCCGACCCTGGACAATCGTGGCGATATGAAGCTCCTCGCCAAGTTCGAGTTCCAGGTTGGCGTAGAACTCATAAAGTAACTCTGGAAAGATGGCATCCGGAATGGAAGGCTGGAAAAAGGATTCCCAGTGCTGGGCAGCAATGAGAGGCAATAAAAGCAGATGTGATGTCGCAAGATAGGTGACATCGAGAATACGACTGGGTAAAATCGGTCGAGTGGGATAATCCTCAGGGATAGGACGAGAAATAGCCGGTAAATTTGGATCATGGATAGGGATTGGGTGGCTAGAGCTAGCTTGATCACGACGGCGTTTGGTAGGCATTTTTTAGGCTAGATTTCGGATGAGAGAGGAGAAAATAAAGTTTTTAGGGGTGAAGAAATCAGATGGCCCGAGGGGGTATATATAGCACAGGGTTTGGACGATCCAAACTGGGTTCGGACGGTCCGAACCTGATTACCGAGGGGATAAGATTGACAGTCTGTAATTCACGTTCGGAGGACCTGAAGTACATTCGGATGATCCGAACAGTACATTTTTAAGTTCGTGACGTCCGAAGTTCTTCGGAGGGCCCGAAGCTGAGGCGGTCAAAATTCAAAGTTTTACCGCCCATAGTTTGGACGATCCGAAGCTTGGTTCGGAGGGCCCGAACTGGCTAATCAGGAGGGAATTTTGAAAGTCTTGAATTGAATGGGCGCGAGGCAGTTCGGACGATCCGAACTATGGTTCGGGTGGTCCGAACCAGCCGAAGTTTCAAAAAATCAAAAAATGACCCTTAAATTAAATTTTGCAATTTTAAGTATTAAATCAAATAATTCACATAAAATGTGAGCTTTTTAATTTTGAATAAATATAATTGATTTATATTATCCAAAATTAATTTGCTCGATTTTAATATTAAGCTCCTTTAATATGACATTAAATTTATTTATGTTCGTAAGTGTTTACAACTCAATCATGCCAAGTTCACCACGCAAACGAATAAAATTATTTTCATCTAGTGGTTTTGTAAAAATATCGGCAATTTGATTTGACGTGTCAACATATTGAAGTTCAACTTCATTTCGTTCGATGCGGTCACGAATAAAATGATGACGAATGTCAATATGTTTGGTGCGCGAATGTTGAATCGGATTCTTTATAAGACAAATGGCGCTAGTGTTATCACAGAAAATAGGAATTTTTGAAAAAGATACACCATAGTCGAGCAATTGATGCTTCATCCAAAGAATTTGCGCACAACAACTACCGGCAACCATATATTCGGCTTCGGTTGTTGACAACGCAACACAGTTTTGCTTTTTGGAAAACCAAGA
This sequence comes from Henckelia pumila, assembly GCF_033568475.1. Lineage (NCBI taxonomy): Eukaryota > Viridiplantae > Streptophyta > Magnoliopsida > Lamiales > Gesneriaceae > Henckelia > Henckelia pumila. Next base: position 80,220,756 of record NC_133121.1, read on the forward strand.
AACTAAACAGTATCCTAAAAAGAAACAAGTTCCACTAGTACTTTTTCTGTCCACCTTATATCAACCAAAGTCGGCATCACAGTAAGCTTTTAAATCAAAGAAAGAATTTTTCGAATACCACAAGCCGAGATTTGGAGTATTTGAAAGATATTTGAAAATGCGTTTTAAGGCGAACAAATGTGATTCCTTTGGACATGATTGAAATCGTGCACACAAGCAAACACTAAACATAATGTTTGGTCTACTAGCAGTAGCATATAATAAGGAGCCAATCATACTACGAAAGGAAGATTGATCTACAGTTTTACCATTTTCATCCTTGTCGAGTCTGATTGCTGTGCTCATCGGATTGGATGATGATTTTTTGTTCTCCATCCCAAACTTCTTTAGAATCTCCTTGATGTATTTGCTTTGGTTCACAAAGAACCCATCTTTGCACTGTTTGATTTGCAATCCGAGGAAATAGTTAAGTTCCCCCATCATGCTCATCTCAAAGTATTCCTGCATAAGCTTGGAGAAATCTTTGTCGGATTTGGCATCAAATTTTCCAAGGTTGTCCTTACCGTTATTATGTATATAGCATTTGGAACCGAAAGCCCTAAAGTATGAAATGTTAGGCTTTCTCCCTCTCCATAATTTATATGGAGTTTTCTTGAGAATTGGCCTTATTGATACACGATTAATGATGTAACAAGCAGTGTTCATTGCTTCAGCCCAAAAATATTTTGGTAGAGAATGCTCAAATATCATGGTCCTCGCAATCTCCACAAGTGTCCTATTTTTCCTCTCAACGACCCCGTTTTGTTCAGGAGTCCTAGGACAAGAAAAATTGTGACCGATGCCTTTCTCTTCACAAAAAATTGTAAAACTCTCATTTTGAAATTCAGTTCCGTGGTCACTATGGATCTGTTTTATTGAAAGATTTTTCTCATTCTCAACTCGTTTGACAAAAGTTTTAAAATAATCAAATGCATCATTTTTGTGGGCTAAAAACAATGTCCACGTGTAACGTGAGAAATCATCCACAATGACAAATGCATAAAGCTTCCCACCTAGGCTAGCATTCCTCGAGGGACCACATAGATCTAGGTGAAGAAGTTCAAGGGGCATAGAAGTTGATACAAAATTTTTGCTTTTAAAAGATTCCCTTGTGTATTTTCCAAGTTGACACGCATCACAAACAGAATCTAATTTTAAATTGAGTTTTGGCATACCAACAACTAAATCAAGTTTAAAAAGTTTTTCTATGGTACTAGGACCAACATGACCTAGTCGTCTATGCCAAAGAATGTTGTCATCAACATTCAAGGATACAAGGCTTTTAATATTTGATAAAGATAAATTGTTTAAAAAAACCTTGTATACATTTTCACTTCTATATCCTTTGAAATTTATGGATTTGTCAGTCGTGAGTGATATAGTGCAGTGTTGGGGAGTGAACTTGACTTCATAACCTCTATCGCACAATTGACTTATGCTTAGTAAGTTATGCTTAAGCCCTTTCACTAGGAGTACATCATTAATCAAGCAGGATTCAGATATACCTATTGAGCCGATTTCTTCGATAACTCCTTTGATGTTGTCTCCAAATGTGACAGTTTCTTTCTCCTTTGGTTTGATGGATTGGAGTAGCTCTTTGTTCCCGGTCATATGTCTAGAACATCCACTGTCTAGATACCATATGCTTGGAAGAACAGCTTTCCTATTTCCCTGCAAAAATTTATTTTGGTACCCTTTAGTTCTTTTGGGTCCACAGTGTTAGAAAATAGAGATACAAAATAGATTTCTAAGAGTTCAGTCTTTCATAGCAACATCATCGCCACTTTCCAAGAGTGTTCCCAGTAGTAGGTAGGGCTATGGCCTCTTTAAAAACCTATTTCCTTGGACAGAGCAGCGTTCATCAGGAAGACCAGTCGCAAGTCAAGGCAGTTTAAACCGGTCTATGATGAACTCCCTTAGATCGTGCTCTCATAATGCCAACTGATGAGTTGTTAAGTACTCTTAGGCCTCCATTTCACATAGCTCTTTTGATCATATTGAAATTTTAAAGATCTACATTTATGTCTAACATGACCTATTTTATAACAATAAGAACATGTAGGGGGTAATCTCATTTTTGCCTTAGAAATTAGGCTAGTAAAGTCAATTGATTTTTTACCATACCCTAGTCCACCCTTATCAAAACTACATTTCTGCATGCTAAGTAAATTATTCAAATTATTACTACTAACATTGAACTTATCAAAAAAATTTTCTAAGTGAGCTATGTCATCCTTTAATCTTAGGTTTTCATGCTCCTTAGTCTCTAATTCATGTTTGAGCTTTCAATTTTCTTTTCTAAGAGATTTAGCCATATCAAACATGTTTTTATATGCATGTAGTAGTTCGTCATAGGAAGGTACCTCGTCATCGTCGTCGGAGACGATGTCATCACTTTTAGCCATGAGGCAAATGTTTGCTTCTTCCTCGTCATCGTCGCTATCATTCCAAGTGGCTATGAGTGCTTTCTTCTTTCCTTTGTCAACTTTCTTCTTGAGAGGACACTCATTTGCATAGTGGCCTTGTTGTTGATAGTTGTAGCAGGTAACTTCTTTGTCCGTCTTCTTTTTGAAGTTGTTTCCTCGCATAAATTTTTTGAATTTTCTTGCAAAGAGTGCCATATCATCATCTTTATCTTCTTTGGATTGGCTAGATAGAGCAATCCCCTTTGCCTTGATATCTTCTTTCTTTATTTCCTTCCTTGTTGACAGTTCCAACTCATGGTTTTTTAGAGTCCCATGAAGTTGATCAAGGTCATAGGAAGCGGTGTCGCCTTTGTTGGATTCTATGATAGTCGTCCTCTTGGCATCCCACTCCTTGGGTAAGGCGCGTAGAGCTCTCCTCCACACTTGTTTGGTTGGATATTGTTCCCCGAGTTAGGCTAGCTCATTGATAATTTGATTAAGCCTTCGGAACATAGTATCTACATCTTCATTTGATTCCATCTCGAATATTTCATATTTGAGTTGAAGTAGATCGATCTTCGTTTCTTTGATTTGATTAGTCCCTTCATGGCATATCTCCAACTTGTCCCATATCTCTTTAGCGGATGAGCACATTAAGATCCGGTTGTACTCATTCATATCTAAGGAACAATGAAGAATATTCATGGCTTTAGCATTTTGAGATATAAGTTTCATATCCTCCTTAGAAAAGTCGTCCATTCCCTTAGGAATTTTGACACCCTCAACCTCTTTAGTAGGTATGTAGGGACCTTTCACAGTAACCTTCCAAAGGTCATAATCTACGGATTGGATATATAGGGACATTCGGTTTTTCTAGTATCCATAGTTTATGCCATTGAAAAGAGGAGGACGATTTGTTGATTGCCCTTGAGCATAGTCGCTCGCTAGATTTGCCATAAGAACTTTTTTGAAAATATTTTGAAAAAGGTGGCTCTGATACCACTTGTTAGAACCTAATGGGGGGGGGGGGAGAGAGAGAGAATTTAGGTTCTATTGGCAACTTTAGCAATTTAAAGCGATTATGCAAATACGCAAGCGGAAGACTTAAAGCAATTAATAATAAGTGCGGTAAATAAATGCGTAATGTAAATAAAGCAGTAAAAGGGATAAGAGATGTTTATGGAAGTTCGACGATAAATCGTCTACGTCTCCCCTTCTTGGTTAAGATCGATTAACCAAGGATCCACTAGCACTTCGAACGACTTGGCTTTGATGGCTCCAAGGATAGCCTTACAACTTGACGCGATCACCGCGCCGATACAACTCAACACTTGGCCTTAAGGGCTCCAAGGATAGCCACAACACTCGTAAATACACTTGGCTTCACACACAAGTGTTTACAATAACCGAGCAACCAACTCACGAATGAACTTATACAAACAACCCTCGATTTTGAATATATATCTCACAAATATTTCTTTTAACTCTTGTAGGAGAGGAACTTGCTTGCAAAGAGAGTTGAGAGTGAATTGGTGAGTTGAAAAGGCTTCAAATGACATGTATTTATAGGTGCCAATCCGAACGGGTTCGGGTCGTCCGAACGGGCCTTCGGGTCGTCCAAACCTTGTCTGATTGAAATTCAAATTCTTACGTTAATGCATTAAAAACATTAATCTCATTACACGAGATTTGTATGCGTTTAATGCGTAACAATCTCCCCCTTTTTGATGATCACAAAACTTGGTTAAATAGGAGAAATAAAATAAAGCAGCGTAACATAATCAACGGCAACAATCAGAAATTTTCTTTGCCCTATAGAAGCAGGAAAAGGGCCCATCAGGTCCATTCCCCATTGGGCAAAAGGTAGTGGGCTATCCAACGGTTGTAACAGTGTTGCGGGCGTGCTCTTGGCATGGCCGACAACATTGAACTAGTTTCAAAGCATATTTCTTCACGCTTGGTCAAAACTTTCCGTGACGTAATGCTTTTCTGGCTAGTGCTTTCCCTTCTAAATGGTTTCCACATATTCCTTCTTGGATCTCCCGTAGAACGTAATTTGCTTTACTTGGAGTGAGACATTTTAGGAATGGCTGGGAGTAACTTCCATCTATTATGGAGAATCTGGCAGCTCGTATTTTTAGCTTCCATGCAGTGGCAAGGTCTGAAGGGAGGTTGTCACTTGTCAGGTAGTTAACAATTTCGTCTTTCCAGTTGGGTTCATTTTATTATGTGGAGAATACATTAAAACCAACCTTCTCAGCCTCTTCCTTACTGAGTGTCAAGAATGTTATCTTTCGATTATTGATGTTGGCTAAGGAGCTTGCTAGCTTAGCCAGACGGCCTACCTCTTCATTTTCATTCCTGTGCAATTGTTTGATCTCGTAGTTATCTAGCAAGGCTAGTGGCTCGTTAACTCGAGCCAAGTACGCGTGAAACTTTTCTTCTTTGGTTTCATAACTCCCATGGACTTGATTCACTATTAGTTGATAATCACTGTGCATGATCAACTTTTTTGCTCCAATCGAGAGGACTAACTTGATGCTTACGATGAGTTCTTCGTATTCAGGTTCATTGTTTGATGCGAAGAATTGAAATGTGACAACATATTGGAACTTGTCCTGCTGAGGGCTTTCTAGCACAATTCCGGCTCCACTTTCATGCGATGTGGAGGATTCATCTACATACAGTGTCCAAGTTGAGGCTGAGGATTCTGCGTCAGCAGTTGTCATCTCAACAATAAAATCTGCAAGAACTTGCGCTTTAATAGCCGGGCGATGCTGGAACTCAATTCCATACTCACTCAATTCGACGACCCATTTAACCATTCTACCAGACGCCTCCGGTTCGGCGAGCACTTGCTTGAGTGGATGATTGGTCAGTACCACCACTTGATGAGATTGGAAGTACGGATGTAACTTTCTTGTTCTAGTCACTAAAGCTAATGCTAGCTTTTCTATGTTGGTGTACCAAAGTTTTGCTCCGTGCAATGTTCGGCTTGGGTAATATACGGATTTGTGCTCTCTTCATTCTTCAACTACCAGTACATCACTAACTGCTTCGGATGATATTTCTAAATAAAGTAGCAAAGTATCTCCTTCACGAGGTTTGGTTAGGAGTGGCGGTGTTGATAGATATCTCTTCAAACGCTTGTTGACATGCTTTGGTACATTGGAATCTTTTTTTTTTGTCGTAATATTTTGAAGAATGACAAAACTTTGTTTGCAGAACGAGAAATGAAGCGGTTTAAGGTTGTTATTCTTTCAGCCAACTCCTGTATTCCTTTAACGCTCCGTGCGGGTTGCATGCCTAGAACAACTTTAATCTTTTTGGGATTCGTCTTTGTTATTTTTTGTGAAACCAGGTAACCCAAAAACTTTCCACCTCGCACGCCGGAAGAGCACTTTTTGGGGTTCAACTTCATTTGATACTTCCTCCACATATTTGTTTGCTTGGATGCTCATAACTAGCATGTCATCTATGTATAACTCCATGTTTCGTCCAATTAAGTTTGCAAACATTTATTCACCAATCGCTTATATGTGGCTCCGACATTTTTGAGTCCAAAGGGCATTACATCATAGCAATAGATTCCACGATCAGTGATAAAACATGATTTTTCTTGATCATTGGGGGCTAGACTATTTGATTGTGCACTTGGTACACATCAAGGAAGCTAAGCAGCTCGCAACCTGCAGTTGAATCGACCAAGATATCTATGTAAGGCAACAGAAAAAGATCCTTTGGACAAGAATTATTTAAATCAGTATAATCTATGCAAAGACGCCACTTTCCTCCGGGTTTTGGAACCAGTACGACATTTGCTAGCCATTCTGGGTACGAAATCGGTCTGATATATTCCATTGTTAAAAGCTTTTCAACCTCTGTAGCAATGTGTTCTCTTTTGTCTGGACCAAAAAATCTTTTCCTCTGCTCGACTGGTTTCATTCGCTGATCCGCATTAAGATGATGAAGTGCTAATTTTGGAGGTATACCTGGTAAAGCCTCATAACCCCAAGTAAAGACATCGACATTATGCTGCAAAATTTTTGTCAAAGCCTTTTACTCTTCGACTCACAAATCTGATCTGATCTTTAGGATTTTCTTTGGATGTCCTGGCACTATCTCAATGTATTTGAGGGTTTTTGTGGCTTCTATTCTCTCTTGCTCTTCCGATTCTCCCTCGATAAGGTATATGTTGTTTCCATCCTTATCATAGTCAAGCTTTTGCTTCTTTATTTTAGATGAGTTGTCACAAGGACCTGACTGTCTACGAATTCCCATAGAGTTCCTTAGGATAGATGCATGGCATTCTCTCGCAAGCCGACTATCTTCGATCGCCTCACCTATTCCGTCAGAAGTTGGAAATTTCAATTTCATGTGATACGTAGATGCTATTGCTTGAAACAGATTCAGAGTTGGACGTCCAAGTATGACATTGTAACGCAAAAGGGCCTTAACAACTAATAATTTCACCATTTTGGTGGTTCGTCGAGGATATGATCCAAGAGAAATTGGTAGTGTGAGTTCCCCTGCTGCTTCAACTGTCTCTTCCGCAAAACCAACGAGAGGAGTTTTCACTTGCATTACTTTTGTGTTGTTTATTCCCATGTTCTAGAATGTCCCATAAAAAATGATATCTGCTGAACTTCCGGAGTGCACTAGTATCTTTTTCACCCAAAAGTTAGAAATTGTGGCGGAAATAATTAGGGAATCGTTGTGTTCATCTCGAGAGGTTTCCAAGTCTGCATTTCCAAATGACATCTCTTCACTTGGTCTTGAAATCTCATGTACTGTTTGGGTGAAGGCTGGGCGTGAGTATGGATGATATCCTCTGGCTGCACGTGCCAAATTGTTCCGAGCATGATTTGTATCACCGCAAGGAGGCCCTCTGGTTATGACAAATATTGTGCCTCATGTGAGCATATTCACTTCTCTCTGGTCGGGTCCCCTCGCTCTTTACGTTGTTCGCACTGACGGTTGTCGTCGTGGTTCTTGCTATCTCGTTGTTCATTGCAAGACTTATCCACGTAATCGCCCAAGTATCCTTGCTTGATTAACCTTTCTATCTCAGCACGGAGGCTGAAACAATCTTCAGTGGTGTGCCCTTTATTCTTGTGGAAATGAAAATACTTCTCCGATCGGTGTCGTTTAGGGTTCTCCTTCATCGGGCGTGGGGGCTGCAATAACCCATGTTGTTCAGCTACAATCATTACGTCTATCAGAAGTGCTTTTAGGGGGGTGAACTAGAGTTGGGGGCTTTGAGGCGTTCTCCCATCATCTTTCTTCTTATTTTCCGGTTTCTCTTCCTCCATTCTTCTCTTTCCCAGGTATCGTGGCTCGATAGACTCTTCTATGCGGATGTATTTTTCTGCCCTTTCCACTAATTCTTATAGGGTGGTTGCGGGCTTCCCTACAATCGAATCTTTGAACTTTCTGTGTCGAAGATTCTGTTGAATTATTGATCGGCTTAAATTCGGTTTCAATAAATTATACTGGCAAGCGTACCAGGTCAAGTTATAGAAAGTGGACAGAGAGTCCAGATGTGAAACCCATAGGGACTGATTTTATGAATACCAAAATATAATTATTTAAACTTAATCTAGACTAAGCAATAAAATTTGATTTATTCAATTAAACTAAAAATTCAGAAATAAATTAATAACTAAACAAATAAAAACGTGGCAAAATATTTGGGTAATGAATTCAATTAAGAAAGACTCGATCAAGGCGCACGCATGTACCGAACAAATTATGCAAACATGTGGCAAAATCTAAGATCTAATTTTAATCTAAATCACAACGAATTATCCTAATTTGTTTAACTGTCTATTTCTCAAATTTGTTAAACCTATTCAAGTTATGACAGATTAATTTTCATAATTCTAATCAAACTCAAATGCATTAGGAACCATGAGAATTCAATTTTCACCCAAAGCCGCATACTGAAATTGAATACTATTTCTAGTCGGTTTAACCATATGTCAATTATTGGAGCGATCGAAATCAATTCTTAATCTGTAGATTCGGAATTAATTAACAAGAAAGTAAATAATTGATCAGGTTATTCACAAGAACAAAATATAAATCCAACAATCAATAATTTTTATAGAAATAAAAAATCCTAAATAAACATCCACGTGTTCGATAATACTTTGTTTGGCCCAATCTCGCGGTCTATATCAAATAAAAACGACTAATCCATAATTGAAATCATAATTCAAACAAAGTTTTTGAACATAAACTGAAAAGTAAAAGAAGAAAAGAGAAGAAACTGATGCCGTAAGCTTCAATCCTCCTTCCTAGCCGTCTCTCGCCTCCTTTGATATGGTGTAACTTTAATCTGATGAAAGAAGACCTATTTATATTCCCCAAATCTCCAAAATATTGATTCCTTCACGAACAAGAATTTTCCAAAATTAAAAGTCTGTACGGCATCTCGCTCGAGCGCAATTCTTGCGCTCGAGCAAACAACATTCTGCCAATATATTTTTTTCACGCTTCTCCGGACTCGCTCGAGTGCATGTTCTTGCACTCGAGTGAGATGTGATCTGTTTTATTTTTTTCACGTTGTTCTAGGCTCTCCCGGGCGCATGTTCTTGCGCTCGGGCGAGCCTTCTTCTGCCCTCTCCCCATTAAAATATTCTAGCTCGCGCATAATTCTTGAAAAATTCATAACTTGAGTTCTAACTTTTGGATCGAGTTAAAATTTGGACAACAGCTTTAAAAAATATTGAAATTCACTTTGAATGGTGGAGATCGGATTTGGATCTTTCTAGCATCAAAAATAAATTTTGGACCATTACTGCTCCGTAATTCATTCTTGCGGCTATTCTCTTGCCCCAAAATCATGATTTCTTCACAAATTTCTACAAAAATAAACCCGGAGAGTGAAATGCACACATATGCAATAAATCACATAAAAACGCACAAAAACAAAATGAGACAATACGAATGCATGAAAAATAGACATAAAAATAACATAAAATAATGCACACAAAGTGCACTTATCAACTCCCCCATACTTAAACCTTGCTCATCCTCGAGAAAGACAAACAATGTAATAAACACACAAACACAAGCAAAAGTAGGAACGATTATTGGCAAGTAACTGCCTCAAAAAAGTTCTATGTAAATTTAAAAACACGAATGATCTCAACTTTTCATAACACACCTTCGATTTAGCATGAACGTGTGTGTGTGCCATGTTATTTCAGTTGCATGCAACTTAAAAGGATTCTGTTCTACGACTTTTTAGATACCTATGACATATCAGTGCAAGTTTCACAATCAAGTGTCCCTTCCTCCCAAAAGCCTTTAACACAAGTACACCTCCCTTGAGATAATTTACACACCTCCGGATTTTACACCTGGTTTTCTTAGCCTCAATAATTACCCGTAAACTTAGCTATAACTGTGATAGGATTTGAATTTCAATCCCCTCATCTATAGCCCGGATGGAGCCAAAATCCCATTGAACCCGCAAACTTAGCCATGGATCGATGATTAGGATTTTAGGATTTCAATCCCTTTCCAAGCCCGGATGGAATTGTTATTGATTTTTTTTTCAAAAATTTAGATTTTTTTTAAAATTTGTAACCCCATATCATCTGCATACTTAGTCAAGAACAAGGTGATTAGGATTTCAATCTCTTGCTCATAACCCGAATGAAGTTAAATTATTCACAAAAAGTTTCATAAAAACATTGTTCTTAAAAATTTTTATTAGGTGGGCCCAAGATCATAAGTGCAATATTAAAAACTCATTGAAACTCAAAGAACAACAATCAAGATCAACAAACATCTATTGGCATGCAATGATCAAACAAATACAAACATCATCAATGATATTGCTACACTTCACTGGTCTAACATACGTGCTTAAAAAGATTCACGGTTCAATCAACGGTTTCTCATGTCAAATCAAGAGCAAAAACAAAAAAAATTTTCCCAAAAATCATAACTTCATATCATCATCCGCTCCCATTTATCATCATACTCAACACACATGCAGACAACTACTCAAGCGACAAAAACACAATCACCACGACACGAACTATATGTAAACAAACTAAATGATTACGAATGCAACACAAACATGACACACAATAAAATAAACTAGTCTACCCCCCATACTTATCCAAAGCATTGCCCTCAATGATTCAGAAACAATTCACAAAATGCAACAACAAACAAATGCAAAATGACATAAACACAAGAAAAATAAAAACAACACTCCCCTGGTTTAGGCGTCATCATCCTCTTTCTCCGGCTGTAAAACTCCAAAGCAAATTCACTTATCGGGGCAACCTATTGAACATATAAAGGCGACGGGTAAGACGTTGGATTAGCAAAAGATAAAAAAAAAAAATAAATAAAAATAAAAATAAAATAAAAATAAAATAAAAAGAACATTAAAAAATAAAGGAAATAAAACACTGGGTTGCCTCCCAGTCAGCGCTAAATTTATATTCTATGCCCGACTACATTCCCCTATTTAGTGGCCAAATTCACGGTGGCTCATCCACCATCTTGGATGAAGTCTGATCAATCCGACAACTACTCCTTGCTTCACTTTCATATAAACTTTGTATGAGATTGATGCCTTCAGACAGCTGAATCTGCAGACATTTATCAAAAATATCAGGAATCACATCAATAAAATTCACAGCAGAGCAAGATTTAGAATTTGGGTTATCACTAGCCGACTTAAGTATATTAAAATCTACTTGCCCTTTATTCATTCTTAAGACTAATTCCCCCTTTTAGACATCAATTAATGCCCTACTAGTAGCAAGAAACGGACACCTTAAAATCATAGGAACCTCATAATCCTCATTCATATCAAGAACGACAAAATCAACCAGGAAAATTAGTTATCTATTTTAACCAAGACATTCTCCACTACTCCTCTAGGATATTTGACAGAGCGATCTGCAAGCTTAAGAGAGATGGTAGTAGGTTCAATTACCCCTACACCTAATTTCTTAGCAAGTGAATAAGGCATCAAATTGATATTTGCCCCTAAGTCACACAACGCATTATCAATAGAAAATTGACCAATATTGCACGGTATAGAAAAACTTCCTGGATCTTTAAATTTTTGTGGGAGCTTATTTTGGAGCACCGCAGAACACTCCTCATTCATTGTGACTTGTGTCAGATCGTTTAGATTTTTTTTATTCTTCAGTAAGCCTTTCAGAAATCTGGCATAATTCGGAATCTGAGCTAAAACATCTTCAAAAGGTATGTTAATATGCAGTTTCTTAAAAATTTCAAGAAAATTTTTAAATTGATGATCAAACAATAATTGCTGAGCTCATTGGGGGAAAGGTAGGTTAGAAACATCAACATCCTTATTAACCTCAAATTTTGAAATCTTACCTTTCTTACCTGCCGTCGAGGAGTTTTCAGCACTACGCGTATCCTCCTTGGATTCTTCCACGTTCGGCCTATCCTTTTGTGACCTCGTCACAACCATGATTGCATTAACATCCCTTGGGTTTGGTTCAGTGTTGCTTGGCAGTGATCCGAGTGCTCTGGTCGAAAGTTGGGTTGCTATATGAGCCATCTGAGTCTCCAAATTTTGAAACATAGCTTCTTGATTCTGTAGCCTTGCTTTGGTCCCAGCAACATATTTCATCATAATCTCCTCAAAACTCGGCTTCTTCTCCTCTTCCTTGGGCTGCCAGCCTTGGTTGAAATTATTGTTGTATGAATTGTAGGGCTGCCTTCCTTGGTTTCCTACAAAATTTGCCGCATCAACTTCAAATATCTGCTGTTCCTCTGGCATATTCCCCTGTACTTGATTAACTGGCGCTGCTTTCATAATGTCATCTAGTGTGTCAGTGCATCAATCTTTGCATTTAGGGTCATTAAAGCATCGACTTCAAGAACTCCAGCTTTTCCTTCTTCAAATCTGGCCATCCCACATTACTCTTTGCCATATTGCCAATGATCTCCAATGCGTCTGCAAGAGTTTTCCTTAACAAACTTCCATTAGCAGCAACATCCAACATAGAACGCACTGATGGATCGGCTCCAATATAGAAAGTCTGAGTCTGCTGGCTCTGTGTTAGGTTGTGTTGAGGACACATCCTTAACATTTTTTTTGAATCGTGTCCAAGAGGAATGCAGCGACTCACCGTCTTTCTGTCGGAATGAGATAATGTCTGAAAATAGTTGCGCCATCTTAGTGGGTGGGAAGTACTTATTCAAGAACACTTAAAAGAGCACCGTTCACATAGTAATCGAGCCAGTGGGCAGATCATCCTGCCATTCAAGTGCATCTCCTTGCAAAGAAAATGAGAATAACCGCAGTCTCACTGCATCAGATGTTACCCTATTGAATTTAAATGTATCACAGATGTGAAGGAATCGCTCCAGATGAGCATAGGGGGTTTTCCACAGAGGTGCCTCCAAACCACACCTGCAGCTGTATCATTTGGATAATGGCCAGTTTCAGTTCAAAAGGTGTTCACCTCAACAGCAGGACGAACTATACTTGATCCAAAATCCAAAAACTGGCGGATGTATTAGATCCAGAACTGTGCGATTATCAACTCCGTCTACCATCTCTTCCTCCGAATCTGATTCAAGTACTAGATTAATGCTCTTCTTAGCTTTTCGAATTCTGCTGAGTGTGCGCTCGATCTCCAAGTAAAGTGGTAAGAGATCTTTGGTGCGTCGAGTGCTATGCATGCACAAGCAAAAAGTACATGAAAATCAAAGACAGAGGGAACCGTTCAGAATTCAACTAAAAAAATATGAAAAATAAAAGTCTGGTCTCAAGTAAAATAAAAATTTTGATATCACAATCAGTCCCCAGCAACGGCGTCAAAAACTTGACTGACTTAAATTCTATTTAAATAAATTATACTGGCAAGCGTACCAGGTCAAGTTAAAAAAAGTGGACAGAAAGTCCAGGTGTCGAACCCAATGGGACTGATTTTTATTAATATCAAAATATAATTATTTAAACTTAATCTAGACTAAGCAATAAAATTTGATTTATTCAATTAAACAAAAAATTCAGAAATAAATTAATAACTAAACAAATAAAAACGCGGCAAAAGATTTGGGTAATGAATTCAATTAAGAAAATGTAGTAACCCAGATTCCATTTTAAGATAATAATATGTTAAAACATGATTAAGGGTTAGTAATTAACCAATTCCGGGGCTTAATCATATTTCAAAATTAAGAATTGGGTTTCTATTATGTGGGCCAGTTCGGACGGTCCGAAGAGGACTTCGGACGATCCGAACTCAGCAATCTGTGGGCTCCGATTGTGCCTAGTTGCTTCGGAGTTAAGGAACGATCGGACGGTCCAAACCAGGATCGAACAACCCAAACTCCCTTATGCCAAGCAGACAGGATTACTCAGCCATGGATTTTGACAAGTTTCGGACTTTGAACAATTCGAACGACCCGAAGTGACGATCGGACGGTCCGAACTCGACGTGTATTGCATACAGGCGTTGAGCTGGATCGAACGATCCGAACCCGTGTTCGGATGGTCCGAACTTGACCAAAAATTTGCCTTTAAATAGGGCTCATTCGGATTCATTTTGAATTATAAATTCCGAGTTTTCTTCTTCAGTTATATAGTGTGAGATATACACTTAACGGCCCTATCGGTTATTATAGAAGTTCTGGAATAACCAAAGTGTGGTTATAGTCATCCGGGACTAGCGACTCCAAATGGCTTACTACGGACGAAGGTATGGTCCGGGAATCTATTTAAGTTTTGGGAGTACTTATTAGCTTAGTTAATGCTTATAGAACTTATTTAGTGATATGGTGAACTTTTGAATATGGGCTTGGAACCTAGGATCCTACTAGACTTGAACTAGCCTAGAGGTATGTACACATTGATTGAGATTGCCATTGAGTATACATGTTTATGTGTTACATTTATTTGGCATTATTATATGGCATGATATATGATTTACCGCTTTCCATATTCATATGTCATGTGCATATGCACATTGAACTTATATCTTGTTATACCTGATTATAGAGCCGCTTAGCTTTATACTTGTTAGTCTAACACTGAGGGTACCGCGACGGCGGGGACATGTATGTCTGACTAATCTGGTGTACTAGACGAGTGTGGTTGTACCTAGAGGTTGATTCGTGAGGTTACAGCACTCATGTGGCGCTTGTACTGAGTATGACTTATCAGAAGACTCTTTACCAGTCATCACGGTTTCATGCATCATATACATATGTTTACTCATGTTTATGTACTGGGCATTAGCTCTCACGTCCTAGTTGTCATCTTGGACACCCTATTTCCATGGGGGAGGTCGCAGGATGGACAGAGCCGGTGGTTCGAGGCAGGACTAGGGAGCCGGAGCTTTTTCAGGGAATTTTATACAACAGTATTTGTTTAGCTGTATAATGTTTTAGACAGTCATATTTTAAGCTTTTCGATATGGTTTCATCACTACTATAATAAGAATGAATATGTTTTACTAAGCTGATATGTAATTTATGGGTTATGTTTCCGCACGTTTTACTTTGTTAAGCATTTTTTGCTTTATTAAGTTTAATGCATGCTATTAGTTTTCAGTTAGTAGGTGATTCAATGCAGGGTCACTAAATTTTTGGTATCAGAGCATGCTTAGATTTTGGGATTAGTACTTGGGATTTAGCCTAGTTTTGAGTAATTATTGCGCATTTGGGATTTTAATGTGCAATTCTTTTCAGATAATGGCTGATGGAGGTAACGAGAGTCATGGTAGTGTTGGCCAGGGAGGTGGTCATCATTGTCACCATCGCCATCATCATGAGGATTGACATCATCCTCACGAGGGTATACGTCGCTACACTATAAATAAGTTTATGCAAGTAGGACCGAAACCCAGGTTGGGAGGTGAAAATCCCGAGGAAGAAAGGAACTGGATGGCCAGGATCGAGAGTTCTTTTCGTGCTTTCGAGTGTACTGAGGAGCAGAAGATGGGTTCTAGAGTTTGCTCTAGATGGACGTGCACGTTAATAGTAGGATGCCAAGGCAGCTCAGGCACGTACTGAGAGAAAACGGGTGACTTGGGAGGATTTCCGTCGGCAGTTTCAGAAGTTATATTTTCCTCCAGCTGTTCATCAGGCACGATCTATGGAGTTACTTACTTTGAGGCAAAGATCTATGACAGTTGATGAATATCAGCAGCGATTCATTGATCTGCTACCCTACAGTCCTCATATCAATGAAAGTGATGCGTCCAAATATGATATCTTTCTGCAAGGATTGAATCAGGATATCTATTCATAGGTTGTTGTCTTTGATGATCCGACATCTTATGAGACTTTGGTTAATCGGTGCTGTCAAGTGGAGAACAGCAATAGGCGGGCACAGCTGATGATGTCACGACAGCCTAGTGGATCTCTTGGGCCTAGGGCTCAATCTATTGTGCAATCTGGTACTACGTCTTCTTCGTCTACTACTACTTCATCTGGATCTCGTGGTTCACAAGGTATGTTCCGGTTTGGAAAGAAGAAGAAGAAAGATGAATTTTGCAGTCACTGTGGTGGGAAACATTCTGCAGCTTCTTTTCGGAAGGTTTCTGGTGCTTGTTTTATTTGCGGTGAGCAGGGACATCTGCGGAGAGATTGCCCTCAACGTATGGGAGCTGCAAGTGGATCGGGATCACAGATGGGCTCTCAGGCTTATCTCATCCACGACAGCAGCTAGCACCACCTAGTTCTTCTAGTTTCCGTCCGCACACACAGGGGCAGGTGTTTGCTCTGTCTCAGGATCAGGCTTTTGAGGGAAGCGATCGCATGTTGTGTAAGGCCTTGAAAGATTAAGTTCTTAATTACGTCATTAATATTTAAATTTCGATTTTTTGGAAAATATCAATTGGATAATTTATGAAAAATTAGAGAGTTAATTTCCATGCTGGAAAGTTTAATTTGAGAATTTACGGATTTTGGAGATTTAAATTCCGGGATTCTTAAATTAAATGATGGAAATATTTGAATTGAATATTTATGGAATTTAAGAATTAAATTCCGAGTTCCGAGAATGAAAGAGGATTTAATTCGACGGTGAAATTCGAGCAAGTACCAATTTGCAAATATTGAGAAGTTCAAGGACTAAAATGCGATAAAGTCCAAAATTATTTAATTTTGATCCGAGAATATTTAATTTGAGAATATTTAGAGTTTAGAATTAAATTCTTATATTCTTAAATTATTTAGAATTAAAATTGAATTAAATCGCTTGTCCGGGGACTAGTTTGCAAATAGACCAAAGTTCAGGGACCAAAGTGCAATTTCCTTGCAAGTGGCCTTTTTTTACGTGTACTGTGTATGAGAATTGATCAGAATTCTCAGCCCTTATCAGAAAGAAACGAGAGAGAGGAGAAATAAAGAGGTTAAGACATTTTCCACCTTTCAAAACTTGATATCTTGTGATTCGATTATCCGTTTTCAATTCCGAGAGTTGCGTTGCGATTCTCGCATGAAGAGATTTTATTTGATGTAAGTTTTATCTTATTTTCAGCATATTTTGAAAGTTGGAAGTTGGAGAAAATTAGATTTGATTATGGTTATGTATTCGTGAGCTTATATTGATCATTCTTTCGGCATCGAATCGGAAACAGACAACGTATACATTTGTTATGATTTCCAGCATTCGTTCGAACCCTTGTACATCTGATAGACTGAGATTTTGTATGTATTCTTGCTGGTTTTATGTGATATATTCTGATATGAGATTGATATTCGAGTTCGATATTGTTTTGGTTATCCGATTTTATTCTGTTATGTCATTGGTTGCCATTGCTATGATGTTCAAAATTTATCTTCGATTATATACCTACTGTTGTAGCTGTTATATGATGTATGATTGCTTATATGAGGTGTAGATGAAGTGTATTTGAATGATTGAGTTGATAGAATGAATTATGGTTGCCAAAGTTTAACCGTCATGCCGTCTAGTCAAGAATTGGCTAGTATTGAATTATTTGTGATTCTGTGATTGAGCTGAGTTTGAATTAAGTTCTTGCTGATATAAATGTCTTATAAACACTTCATTTCAGATTAGGAATTAAGGTCATTGAGCTCGAGAAGTTTAATTCAAATTGATAGAAGTTTGAACAAAGGTTGTAAATTTCTACCTTGAAGTTGAGATGATGAACTTGAGCAGATTTTGTGATATGTTCAGATTTGAAGCAATTATGACTCAACAAAACGAAAGGTATAAGATGACATTGAGAGTCAGAGATTTGATACTCGAGAATGATGCTTCTTGAGTTATCTCGAACAAATCACATACTTGTTTTTGAGTTAGAACTTATGTTATTGTCGATCCATCACAGGTAGTGGATCTTTGATTTTGATTTTGATATGATATGAGATATGAATTGATTCTAATGCCAATGTTTGATGAACCTTATTTTCGAGTCTGATGAGACGACGATAGATGGATATCCATGCCAAGATCGGATACGAATCTTGATGGCAATGATTTGAGATGAATCAATTCTTGATAGCGCGCTATATAAATCTTTTGATTGCAGTATGATTTGAAGTCTTGATTTAGATATGCGTTATATTACTCTATCCTTGATTTGAAATGGTTAGAGTTGACATGTTTATATTTTAACGCATGTATATGTCTTTTATACTGGGAATTATATTCTCACCGAAGTTTATCCGAATGTTGTCTTGTTTTGTATGTGTGCATGAAAGCAGGTGGGGCAGGAGCTTGTCAAACACGATATTGACAGCTTGGGAGAGAGTTTAGCACATGTGGACTTGGGTTTTTAGTTGTGTTGTCTAGAAACATCAAACAAGTTAGAACTATGTTGATTTGAAGTACATTTATGCAACTTGATGTAGTTGTGTATTTATCGCCTTCTAAACGATCTGTTTGATGTAATAAATACATGCTTATATACTTGAGACTTCATATATATACATATGCATGCTTCAGATTTTATAAACCATGTTTTGAGTTGGTTTTTGAATGATTTGGATTGAAGGTTCGAAGTTTGACAGCAAAAGAAATCTGCAGAATTTCGAACAGAGCACGCACGCTCGATTGCATGAACTCGTAGGATCGAGCGCGGCATGTGATTTTCTCAAACAGAGAATTTGATTATGAGGCCCGCTCGATCGGGTGAGTTCGTGGGATCGAGTGCGGCCAAATATTTTCCAGACCCGAGAGCTGATAATTTAAGCTCGCTCGATCGGGTGAGTTTACCCGATCGAGCGAGGTGCTGACATTTAAACTTTTTTTAAGCTCTTGGTTTAAGCATTTTTTTATTGTTTGATTAATGTTAATTGATCATTTATTTATTAATCATGTTTAGTGATTAATTGCCCCAAGAATTGATTAGCAACCCGAGGTCCCCACATGTTCCTTTCTGTTATGTGGTATTCCTGCACTTGTTTTAATTGATATTGGAGCATTGCATTCCTTTATTTCTAGTCGTTTTGTTAAGAGATATAGATTACCTTATGTATCATTAGACCTGGATTTAGTTGTATCTACTCCGCTGGAACAGGAGGTAGTAACTAAGCGTCTAGTGATGGGTTGCCTTCTAGATTTTGAGGGTCGTGTGTTATCGGCTAATTTGGTGATCTTAGCGATGGCCGATTTTGACTGTATTTTGGGAATAGATATGCTGACTTTGTATCACTCTACTGTGGATTGTTATCAGCGTCTGGTACAGTTTCATCTGGATGACGGTGATAACTGGTACTTCTATGGTGAGGGAGCACGACCTCCGATGCCACTTGTATCATCTCTAAAGGCATGTCATGTCTGAGAGTCAGGTGGGGAGGGCTACCTCATTTATGCAGTTAATATGTCCACGAGTAGTTCGGGTATTGATCAGTTACCGGTAGTCAGCGAGTTTCCTGTTGTATTCCCTGATGAGATTCCTTGTTTTCCTCCGGTTCGAGAGATTGGATTTGGTATTGATCTAATACCAGGAACAACGCCTATATCCCGAGCACCTTATCGTCTGGCACCATCATAGATGAGGGAATTGAAATAACAGTTGTAGGATCTGCTTGATAAGGGATATATTCGTCCGAGTGTTTCTCCGTGGGGAGCACCTGTTTTGTTCGTCAAGAAGAAGGATGGATCGATGCGATTATGTATTGATTACAGGCAGCTGAATCGTGTCACCATCAAGAATAAGTATCCTTTGCTGCGAATTGATGATCTGTTCGATCAATTACAGGGTATTTCTGTCTACTCCAAGATAGATCTGAGATCTGGATACCACCAGATGAGGATACGAGACTCATATATTTCTACGACTACTTTTAGAACAAGATAAGGGCATTATGAATTTTTGGTGATGCCATTTGGTTTGACGAATGCACCGGCAGTCTTTATGAATCTAATGAATCAGGTATTTCGAGAATATTTGGATAGATTCTTCATCGTCTTCATTGATGATATTTTTGTCTATTCTCATGACAAGGATGAGCATGTACAACATTTGAGAATTGTATTGCAGACGTTATGAGATAAGCAGCTGTATGCGAAATTGAGCAAGTGTGAATTTTGGCTTGATCGGGTAGTGTTTCTTGGTCATGTGATTTCTAGTAAAGGAATATCTGTTGATCCAAGTAAGATAGAGGCAGTGTTGAACTGATCTCGTCCGACGACAGTTGCTGAGATTCGAAGTTTCTTGGGTCTAGCTGAATATTACCGTTGGTTCATCGAGAATTTTGCACAGTTGGCCAGGCCTTTGACTCAGCTTACACGGAAAGATGTTACCTTCATATGGTACTCGGTTTGTGAGGAGTCATTTCGCGAGTTGCGTAGACGTCTTACTACTGCACCTGTACTAGCTCTACCTTCTGGATCAGAAGGTTATATTGACTATACTGATGCCTCTGGTCAGGGGTTAGGATGTGTTTTGACGCAGCATGGACATGTTATCGCCTATGCTTCTAGGCAGTTGAAGACGCATGAGGTGAATTATCCAGTGCATGATCTTGAGTTAGCCGCCATTGTATTTGCGCTCAAGATCTGGAGACATTATATTTATGGCGAGAAATTTGAGATATTCACGTATCACAAGAGTCTGAAATATTTATTCACTCAGGCGGAGTTGAATATGCGACAGAGACGCTGGATGGATTTGCTGAAAGATTATGACTATGAAATTAAGTATCATCCAGGTTCTGATAATCTTACTGCTGATGCCTTGAGTCGTCAGGTGAGACTTTATGTGAAAGAGTAGGTGCCCGGTGAGCCAACTTGTGGCTAAGGGCTTTGATGACTCTTTGTATAAACAATCTTTTGTTTAATATAATTTACACTTTTATTAATGGCAATGACTTTATCTTTCTTCATATTGTTATATTGTGATATACTATTGTTGTTTTGATAAAGACCTTGAATATACTATAGTGTATGTAAGATGTGGTAGAACATGGGGATGTCTATCATGAAACACATCTTATAGTCACTGTATATTCTAAACTGTTCCTAGTCGATTGAGCCGTCCGATAATAAGGATAAGGATCTCTCGAGTTTGAGACTAGCATTTGCGATGCAGAGTACCACGTTTCATTGGTAAGGAACATAGAGATGTTCGAAGCATGCAAATGGATATTCATATGATGAATGATCGAACTACCCTATCCGAACTTTCCAAGTGGTTATCACTTATCGAGTGGATAAAGTCCGCGGTTTTGGTTGTACACCATTAGTCCTTACTACTTGAAACATCATTGAGACTCTATATGCTAGTACTGTGCTTTGACTCGTTTACCGACTCTATTAGGGTCATCAGGTGTCGGGATTGGGTACAGTTACAACACATATAGGAGTCGATGCTTTGTTGTCAAGGATTCACCACATACTTGCGAGTGTGGATATCCTATGCGATCTGAGGAGATATTAGTGTGACAAATCTCTGGCCAGAGTACATGATGTGTTTTAAGAAATGGTTTCTTAGTAACACAAGCGATGTCACTATTTGATCTTCAAGATGTATTGCATAGTTATCGAATCTCGAACGACTCTCGATTTACCAATGGTTGTTGATTCGATCGTGATATATGGATGAAGGGACCGTACTGTACGCTAACCAAAATCTATTGGTTCTTGCAGGCACTATCAGTGATACCTAGGGAATCATGGGGCGATGTTGCTAGGCGCTCTTACCATGATTCGATGGGCAAGTCGGAAATTGTTGTTCCGAGTCACAAGGAGTTGTGAGCCCACGGCTAGCTGTATCCCTGAACCATTGAGGGTCACACAGAGTAATGGATTTTTAATCCCCGTTGAGATAGTTAAATTTAAAGAGTTAAATTTAATGAACAAAGAAGTTGGACTTCTTATTTAAGAGTAGAGGAGTAAGATTTCCTAAAATGACATAGGGATGGGCATTTTTGGAAATCACTGAATTCGGATTCAGAAAAATTTATCTTGACTTTAAAAGGTGCAGAAATGGTTTCTGTGCACATTGGTGAAATCGGTTTATCAATCGGAGTCATGATGAATTTTATATTAATTTCTGAACATGCGGGCTTTGCTTGTCGGGCTTGAACTTATGACTAATGGGCCCTAAGTGTTAGCGGCCTACATTATAAATAAGTTATTGCAGTACAGAAATTAAAAACAACAGGTCACAAAATAATTTTCGAAAAACCCTAATTTTATTAAGTGTGGCCGCCGCCCCCCTCCCCTCTGCTAGGAAAAATCCAGTCTGTGAATTTTGAATTACAGTCTGGTTTAACGGATCAAATTCGTTAATTCTCTTCGTAGAAACTTCTGATAGATTTTCTAGTGCAATCTATCAGAGGGATTAATTATCCGTCCGTGGACCTGATTGAAGAACAGTTCGTTCATCAGTTCCAGGGATATACAACAAGAGCAGAGCAATCTGTTGGTGTCCATAATCTCGATTCGAGATTGGAGGTAAAAATTTATAATTGTTATTTAATTTTTACACACACACAATTTAATCGTAAAGTTTTGATACCCATTATGGAATCGTTCCATATAAAATTTTTAAACTTCCGCTGCACCGGGTATCAATTCTGATTGATCTGATCCCCGCGTTC
Source organism: Henckelia pumila (assembly GCF_033568475.1). Taxonomy (NCBI): domain Eukaryota; kingdom Viridiplantae; phylum Streptophyta; class Magnoliopsida; order Lamiales; family Gesneriaceae; genus Henckelia; species Henckelia pumila. Next base: position 80,243,243 of record NC_133121.1, read on the forward strand.
TCCAACAGTGGTATCAGAGACAGGTTGCTCAGATCAAGCGATTAAATTAATCGATTGTACAAAAATTTTTAAGCCTCGGTTTTTGAAACAAAATAAATATTTTAAAAAATAAAAATTTTTTCCGGGCAAAACCCGGGCAGCGATTGGATCGCTGCCCGGAGGGGGGGGGGGGCAGCGATGGTCGCTGCCCCGGGCAGCGCCGTCCCGAGCCCCTTTGGGGCGCGGGCAGCCCGGGAGTTTCCCGGGCGGCCCGCGAAAAATTATTTTTAATTTTTAAATTAAAATTTTAATATGTTAAAATTCTATTTTTGGTCCGATCGAAAATTGTTTTTGATTGGTCCACGAGGCGTCGGATCGAATTGTTCGAGTCCGAAAATTTTAAAATTGATTTTTGGATAAATTAGAATTTTTGGAAAATTTAAATATTTTATCCGTTAAATTGAATTTTGAAATTAATTATTTTTGGTACAATTGATGATAAGATATGATCTTATGGATATATTGAGTAAAATATGATTTTATGTATAAAATTGGATTTTATAGATAAAATATGATTTTACTTGATAAAAAGATAAAATATGATTTTGTATGTAAAATAAGATTTTATATATGGAATATGATTTTATCCTTTTAAATTTAAATTGCCATTGCATGTTATCCAATAAATTAATTTTGAATTAAATGTTTTTGGATAAGGATGATCGATTGCCATGACCAATTTTGTAGGTGTATGTTAGGAATTTACATTTGTTTTTATTGTTGTTGGATTTATTAATGGGCCTGGTTTATGCCCCAATATGAATTGTCATATGTAATAAAAGTGGGCTTGGTTTATGACCCGTTCCCACCCCTTAAAAATGTATCCCCTACTTGTCATTGTTATTTATTGTAAATACATTAGATTTAGTAGGAGATGAAGATTTGAAGACGGAGGTGGGCCCAGCAGACAATAAAGACAGAAAAAATGTAAATTGGAAGCACAATGTAATAGGATTGCATTGCATACTGCATATTACCTAGGATTGGACTAAGACTCGTGATTGGCAACCACGGGTCGATTAGAAATGGAATCGATCATCCTATATAATATGTGATATTATTGTTGTATGCATGTTTTAGACAAAATTGTGTGAATCCGGCAAGCATACAAAATTTTAAAAATGATGAGAAAAATTTTCAAAATTAAAATCCCTCATTTTAAATATGATTTAAAATTGATATCAAGATAAATAAAGGAAATTTAAATTTGTTTAAATGTTCCTACCTTCCATCAACGATCAATGTATGAGATGCTACCCGCGGATACGGTCCGGCTCATATTATTGGGGGGGCCCGTTCGTCGGAAAGCTGTACATTAGATCGACACATGTTGTAAGTTGGGTGAAACTCCCATGGGATCGGCTCATATTATTGGGGGATCCACATGGCGACCGTCCATCACAACTTAATATTGATGGGTCATCTTGACATGTCACAATAAACGGCGTCATATTATTGGGCCCTTATTGGACATGAGGTAAAAACGTGGAGGTTGCTTTGGAAGCAATTGGGCTCTACCTTTTGAAAATTATGGTTGGCTGATATTATTCGGGACCATAGTTTGTCAATTGGACTCCATGTTCTCACTAAGGAAAACAGTTTCCCGTTTTCACTAGAGGGTAGTGAAATCGTTAAAATAGTGGGAGTGAGATTCATAAAATAAATTTCGCCTATTTTATGTCTTAGTAAATTAATTAAACAATCACTGATATTTGTCTGTTTCTTTTCAGTATTTCATAAAGATGAATTCGCGTAATCCACTTTTCTCGATCCTCGAACAAAATAAATTGACTGGCGCAAACTATACGGAATGGTTTCGTAAGTTGAAGATTGTCTTGACTTCGGAGAAGATGCTCTACGTGTTAGAAAAATCTCCTCCGAAGGAAGCACCAGCTGACATAAGTCCAGAAGAGTTAGCCAAACTTGATACATGGTGGGACCATGATATCAAGGCCAAATGCTATATGCAAGCCTCGATGTCTGATGAACTTCAGAGGCGATTTGAGGACACCGTGAATGCTGCTGACATTCACGTACAACTCAAGGAACTTTTTGGGGCTCAATCGAGGGCTGAAAGGTTCGCTACTGTAAAGGAGCTAATGACGTGTCGCATGCGTGAAGGGACTTCGGTCCGTGATCATGGGGTACGAGTGATTTGGCTCATACAGAAGTTGGTAACCCTTGATTTGGTGTTGGAGCATGAACTCAACGTGGACTTACTACTTCTATCTCTTCCTTCTTCGTTTGACGGATTTGTGGTGAATTTCAATATGAACAAGATAGAGGCCTCCCTTGAAGAGATGGTCAATATGCTTGTGACATATGAATCCACTTTAAAGAAGGATAAACCGGCTTTCTTGGTGGGCTCCTCTTCTTCTGCTAAAAAGGGGCCAAGTACAAAGGGTAAGAAACGTTCTGCCCCACCCAAGAAAATCGAACCCGAGAAGAAGTACAAGACAAAGGCTTCAAACATGGAAAAATCCAAGGATGTTTGCCATTACTGCAAGAAGCCCGGTCATTGGAAGCGTAACTGCAAGGAATATCTAGAGCAGTTGCGAACTGCGAAGGGTATGTTCTATATTGAAATAAATGTTTCACTTAATACTACTTCTTGGGTATTGGATACCGGATGTGGATCTCACATTTGCAATGATTTGCAGGTGATGACAAGAAGTCGCAGGCTTAGAATGGGTGAGACCCAGCTGAGGCTCGGAAATGGTTCCAGAGTTGAAGCTAAAGCTGTGGGAGATATTTATTTAATTTTGCAGAACGGTTTTAAGTTACTTTTGAGAGATGTTTTATTTGTTCCGGATTTGATTAAAAACATTATTTCTGTTTCTATGCTTGATAGAGATGGTTATTCTTGCAATTTTGTGAATGTGATTTGCAATATTTACAAGAATGAATGTTTGATTGGAAATGGACAACTTGAAAATGATCTATATAACTTAAAACTAAAAGACGTTCCAATAAATTATGTTGATAAACCGGAAACAACAAACAAAAGGAAAATCGATAGCCAAAACCCGGAAAACTTTTGGCACGCTAGGCTAGGTCATATTTCCTCAAGGAGGATGAACAAGCTAGTGGGAGAGGGCATGTTTGATATGTCTGATATTAACTCTTTACCTACTTGTGAATCTTGCCTAAAAGGAAAAATGACTAAATCTCCTTTTAAGGGGAAACCTGAGCGTAGTCAAAATCTGTTGGATTTGATCCATACAGATGTTTGTGGTCCATTTAGAGTTGGTACTCAATATGGCCACACCTACTTCATTACCTTTACTGATGATTATTCTAGATATGGGTATTTATATTTAATGAAATATAAGTCTGAAGCATTTGAAAAGTTCAAAGAATTCAAGGCTGAAGTAGAAAACAAGCTAGGTAAAAGTATTAAAGCACTTCGATCGGATCGAGGTGGAGAATACTTGAGTACCGAGTTTTTGGACTATCTGAAAGAGAATGGGATTCTCTCTCAGTGGACTCCTCCTATGACACCACAGCTGAATGGTGTATCGGAGCATCGTAATCGAACTTTGTTGGACATGGTTCGATCCATGATGAGCTTCACTGAGCTTCCACCTTCGTTTTGGGGCTATGCGCTTGAAACGACGGTATTGTTGTTGAACAACGTCCACACTAAAGCAGTGGATAAAACACCATACGAGTTATGGAATGGCAAAGCTCCTAAGTATTCGTACTTGAGGATTTGGGGATGTCCTGCTTACGTGAAGCAGACAGTGGGAGATAAGTTGGATAGTCGATCCACCTTATGTTATTTTGTAGGGTATCCGAAGAATTCAATCGGATATTATTTCTATCATCCTGCTGAAACAAAGGTGTTTGTTTCAAAGAATGCCACCTTCTTGGAGAAGGAGTTCTTATTGGATAAGAAAGGCGAGATGATGGAACTCGAAGAAATTCGAGAAGAACCCGAAATACAAAATAATGATCCTACACCTCAGGAACCAATGATGGACACGCCTATACCTAGAAGATCCGAGAGGACTTCTAGACCTCCTATTCGATATGGTCTTCTTCTTGAAGGGGATCAAGATGAACCCGATGTTGGATGTGATCCAAAAAACTTCAAGGAAGCAATTTCTGATGCGGATTCAAATTTATGGCTTGAAGCTATGCAGTCGGAAATAGATTCGATGCATACAAACCAAGTTTGGTCTTTAGTAGATCCTCACGATGGAATTGTTCTAATAGGGTGTAAATGGATCTACAAGAGAAAGCTTGGGCCTGATGGTAAGGTATTGACCTACAAGGCGCGATTGGTGGCGAAAGGTTATACTCAAAGATAAGGAGTTGACTATGATGAAACCTTTTCACCAGTTGCAATGTTCAAGTCCATAAGAATCCTTATTGCCATAGCTGCTTGGTATGACTATGAGATATGACAAATGGATGTGAAGACTGCTTTTCTTAATGGAGAAATTAAGGAAGAAATCTATATGAAGCAGCCTGAGGGGTACACATCCATGGGAAGCGAGCATAAGGTATGCAAGCTTCAGAGATCAATTTATGGTCTAAAACAAGCATCAAGAAGTTGGAACCAGAAATTTGATGAAACAATAAAGGATTTTGGTTTCATCAAGAACCCGGAGGAACCATGCGTGTATAAGAAAGTAGTTAAGGATGCTGTGACATTCTTAGTACTTTATGTTGATGACATCCTACTCATTGGGAATGACGTAGGGATGTTGCAGTCAACAAAGATATGGTTATCAGGTAGATTCTCGATGAAGGATTTGGGTGAGGCATCCTATATTCTAGGGATACAGATCTATAGAGATAGATCTAAGAGAATGATAGGACTCACTCAATCAACCTACATCGACACCATATTGAAATGGTTTTCAATGGATGGGTCCAAGAGAGGACATCTACCCATGTGTCATGGAGTTTATCTATCCAAGTCTATGTGTCCCAAGACTGATGAAGAGATAGAGAAAATGACACATGTACCATATGCGTCAGCCATAGGTAGTATCATGTATGGGATGATATCTACCAGACCGGATGTAGCATTTGCTCTGAGTGTCACGAGCAGATATCAAGCTAATCCCGGTCAAATGCATTGGAAAGCCGTGAAGGACATTCTTAAGTACTTACGAAGGACTAAGAATATGTTCATGGTATATGGAGGAAGAGAACTAAAATTGGAAGGCTATACCAACTCTAGCTTCCAAAGTGACGTGGATGACTCGAAGTCAACCTCTGGATTTGTGTTCATGCTCAATGGTGGTGCTGTCTCTTGGAAGAGTTCCAAGCAGGACACCACAGCGGATTCCACCACTGAGGCAGAATACATTGCAGCATCAGCTGCTGCTAAAGAGGCCGTTTGGATGAGGAATTTCGTCCAAGAGCTGGGCGTCATTCCTAAAGTTGTTGGTCCAGTCCCGGTGTACTGTGACAACACGGGTGCCGTTGCTCAGGCAAAGGAACCAAGGTCTCATCAAAGATCCAAACACGTACTGAGGAAATACCACATCATCCGGGAGATTATGGAAAGAGGAGACATCACTGTCGAAAGAGTGGCCTCTGCAGACAATATCGCTGATCCACTTACTAAGCCCTTTCCAGGACCATTATTTGACAAACATCGCGAAGCAATGGGTCTACGTAGTATGACTAGTTGGCTTTAGGGCAAGTGGGAGATTGAAAGAGTAGGTGCCCGGTGAGCCAACTTGTGGCTAAGGGCTTTGATGTTTCTTTGTATAAACAATCTTTTGTTTAATATAATTTACACTTTTATTAATGGCAATGACTTTATCTTTCTTCATATTGTTATATTGTGATATACTATTGTTGTTTTGATAAAGACCTTGAATATACTATAGTGTATGTAAGATGTGGTAGAACATGGGGATGTCTATCATGAAACACATCTTATAGTCACTGTATATTCTAAACTGTTCCTAGTCGATTGAGCCGTCCGATAATAAGGATAAGGATCGCTCGAGTTTGATGTTAAAGAACGGCGATCAGATCAATCAGAATTGATACCCGGTGCAGCGGAAGTTTAAAAATTTTATATGGAACGATTCCATAATGGGTATCAAAACTTTACGATTAAATTGTGTGTGTAAAAATTAAATAACAATTATAAATTTTTACCTCCAATCTCGAATCGAGATTATGGACACCAACAGATTGCTCTGCTCTTGTTGTATCTCCCAGGAACTGATGGACGAACTGTTCTTCAATCAGGTCCATGAACAGAGATTTAATCCCTCTGATAGATTGCACTAGAAAATCTATCAGAAGTTTCTACGAAGAGAATTAACGAATTTGATCCGTTAAACCAGACTGTAATTCAAAATTCACAGGCTGGATTTTTCCCGAGCAGAGGGGAGGGGGGCGGCCACTTTTAGAGAGAAAACTAGGGTTTTTCGAAAATTGTGACCTGTGTTGTGTGTAATTTCTATACTGCAATAACTTATTTATAATTTAGGCCGCTAACAGCTTAGGGCCCATTAGTCATAAGTTCAAGCCTGACAAGCAAAGCCCGCATGTTCAGAAATTAATATAAAATTCATCGTGACTCTGATTGATAAACCGATTTTACCAATGTTCACAGAAACCATTTCTGCACCTTTTAAAGTCAAGATAAATTTTTCTGAATCCGAATTCAGTGATTTCAAAAAATGCCCATCCCTATGTCATTTTAGGAAATCTTACTCCTCTACTCTTAAATAAGAAGTCCCACTTCTTTGTTCATTAAATTTAACTCTTTAAATTTAACTATCTCAACGGGGATTAAAAATCCATTACTCTGTGTGACCCTCAATGGTTCAGGGATACAGCTAGCCGTGGGCTCACAACTCCTTGTGACTCGGAACAAAAATTTCCGACTTGCCCATCGAATCATGGTAAGAGCGCCTAGCAACATCGCCCCATGATTCCCTAGGTATCACTGATAGTGCCTGCAAGAACCAATAGATTTTGGTTAGCGTACAGTACGGTTCCTTCATCAAAATATCCCGATCGAATCAACAACCATTGGTAAATCGAGAGTCGTTCGAGATTCAATAACTATGCAATACATCTTGAAGATCAAATAGTGACATCGCATGTGCTACTAAGAAATCATTTCTTAAAACACATCATGTACTCTGGCCAGAGATTCGTCACACTAATATCTCCTCAGATCGCATAGGATATCCACACTCGCAAGTATGTGGTGAATCCTTGACAACAAAGCATCGACTCCTATATGTGTTGTAACTGTACCCAATCCCGACACCTGATGACCCCAATAGAGTCGGTAAACGAGTCAAAGCACAGTACTAGCATATAGAGTCTCAATGATGTTTCAAGTAGTAAGGACTAATGGTGTACAACCAAAACCGCGGACTTTATCCACTCGATAAGTGATAACCACTTGGAAAGTCCGAATAGGGTAGTTCGATCATTCATCGTATGAATATCCATTTGCATGCTTCGAACATCTCTATGTTCCTTACCAATGAAATGTCGTACTCTGCATCGCAAATGCTAGTCTCAAACTCGAGCGATCCTTATCCTTATTAACGGATGGCTCAATCGACTAGGAACAGTTTAGAATATACAGTGACTATAAGATGTGTTTCATGATAGCCATCCCTATGTGCTACCACATCTTACATACATTATAGTATATTCAAGGTCTTTATCAAAACAACAATAGTATATCACAATATAACAATATGAAGAAAGATAAAGTCATTACCATTAATAAAAGTGTAAATTATATTAAACAAAAGATTGTTTATACAAAGAGTCATCAAAACCCTTAGCCACAAGTTGGCTCACCGGGCACCCACTCTTTCATTTGAGACTAGCATTTGCGATGCAGAGTACCACGTTTCATTGGTAAGGAACATAGAGATGTTCGAAGCATGCAAATGGATATTCATATGATGAATGATCGAACTACCCTATCCAAACTTTCCAAGTGGTTATCACTTATCGAGTGGATAAAGTCCGCGGTTTTGGTTGTATACCATTAGTCCTTACTACTTGAAACATCATTGAGACTCTATATGCTAGTACTGTGCTTTGACTCGTTTACCGACTCTATTGGGGTCATCAGGTGTCGGGATTGGGTACAGTTACAACACATATAGGAGTCGATGCTTTGTTGTCAAGGATTCACCACATACTTGCGAGTGTGGATATCCTATGCGATCTGAGGAGATATTAGTGTGACGAATCTCTGGCCAGAGTACATGATGTGTTTTAATAAATGGTTTCTTAGTAACACAAGCGATGTCACTATTTGATCTTCAAGATGTATTGCATAGTTATCGAATCTCGAACGACTCTCGATTTACCAATGGTTGTTGATTCGATCGGGATATATGGATGAAGGGACCGTACTGTACGCTAACCAAAATATATTGGTTCTTGCAGGCACTATCAGTGATACCTATGGAATCATGGGGCGATGTTGCTAGGCGCTCTTACCATGATTCGATGGGCAAGTCGGAAATTGTTGTTCCGAGTCACAAGGAGTTGTGAGCCCACGGCTAGCTGTATCCCTGAACCATTGAGGGTCACACAGAGTAATGGATTTTTAATCCCCGTTGAGATAGTTAAATTTAAAGAGTTAAATTTAATGAACAAAGAAGTTGGACTTCTTATTTAAGAGTAGAAGAGTAAGATTTCCTAAAATGACATAGGGATGGGCATTTTTGGAAATCACTGAATTCGGATTCAGAAAAATTTATCTTGACTTTAAAAGGTGCAGAAATGGTTTCTGTGCACATTGGTGAAATCGGTTTATCAATCGGAGTCATGATGAATTTTATATTAATTTCTGAACATGCGGGCTTTGCTTGTCGGGCTTGAACTTATGACTAATGGGCCCTAAGTGTTAGCGGCCTACATTATAAATAAGTTATTGCAGTACAGAAATTAAAAACAACAGGTCACAAAATAATTTTTGAAAAACCCTAATTTTATTAAGTGTGGCCGCCGCCCCCTCCCCTCTGCTCGGAAAAATCCAGTCTGTGAATTTTGAATTACAGTCTGGTTTAACGGATCAAATTCGTTAATTCTCTTCGTAGAAACTTCTGATAGATTTTCTAGTGCAATCTATCAGAGGGATTAATTATCCGTTCGTGGACCTGATTGAAGAACAGTTCGTTCATCAGTTCCAGGTATATACAACAAGAGCAGAGAAATCTGTTGGTGTCCATAATCTCGATTCGAGATTGGAGGTAAAAATTTATAATTGTTATTTAATTTTTACACACACACAATTTAATCGTTAAGTTTTTATACCCATTATGGAATCGTTCCATATAAAATTTTTAAACTTCCGCTGCACCGGGTATCAATTCTGATTGATCTGATCGCCGCGTTCTCCAACATTATGCACTTCAGACTTGTGAATTATCTCATATGATTTAGGAATGTTGTTCACTGAGTTTTACGCTCAAGCACAAGAAAGGAAGAAATGGAATTTGTTTGTATACTATTTTATCTGAGCCAGCATTGCACTCTCAGATCAGAGAAGCTCAGATATCTGATGTTAAGACTCAGTGTTTGGCACGTCTAGCCAATGGGGTTAATACATCTGGATTCCATTATCAGGAAGATGGTTTATTGTGCTTATCAAATCGAGTGGTTGTACCTGATGTTGCGAAGCTCATGAATGATATTCTTTCTCAAGCTCACAAGAGTCAATTGTCAGTTCATCCTGGAAGTATGAAAATGTATAAGGATTTGCGAACTAGATTCTGGTTGAAGGGGATGAAGCGGAGTGTATTTCAATTTGTTTCAAGATGTCTTGTCTGTCAATAGTTCAAGGCTGAACACCGACGAACAGGTAGATTACTGTAGAATCTTGAGATTCTCGAATGGAAGTGGGAGCACGTGACTATGGATTTTTTCACCCACTTGCCTATGACTTCACGTCAGTGTGATGCGATCTGGGTCTTTGTTGACTGTTTGACGAAATCAACACATTTCATTCCTTACAACCGGGAGTATTCTTATGATCGCATGACACGCTTATACATTCAGGAGATAGTGAGATTGCATGGGATTTCAGTGAGCATAGTCAGTGATAGAGATCCATGGTTTACCTCACGTTTCTGGGGTAGTTTTCAACATGAGTTGGGTACCACTCTGAGTTTGAGCACTGCATATCATCTGGAGACTGATGAGCAGTCAGAGCGGACGATTCGTACGTTGGAAGATATGCTACGTTGTTCTGTCATGGATTTTGGTTTGTCTTGGCAGGATCAGTTATCTTTAATCGAATTTGCATACAATAATAGTTATCATCGTAGTATTGATATGACACCTTTCGAGGCATTGTATGGTTGAAGATGTCGTACTCCGTTATTCTGGGATGAGATAGGATAACGAAAAGTTGAGGGTCCCGAGTTGGTGCAGCAGATTGTAGACAATGTAGATTTGATCAAAAGGAGAATTAAAGCTGCTCAAGATCGGCAAGCCAGTTATGCTAATATTCACCGCATGCCACTTCAGTTCGAGCCTGGTGAATATGTGTTCTTACGAGTGTCACCTTTCAGGAAGGTGATGAGGTTTGGTCTGAAAGGCAAGTTATCACCTCGATATATTGGGCCTTTCCAGATACTGGAAAAGATCGGAGATGTTGCATATCATTTGGTGTTACCGCCATATCTTTCTAGTATACATGATGTTTTTCATGTGTCGTTACTTCGACAGTACATAGCTGATGAATCTCATATTATCCAGCCTACTGATGTTCAGCTAGAGCCAGATCTGTCGTATGTCGAACAACCACTCCGTATCCTAGACAGGAAGGAGAAAGTTCTTCAAAATAAGACTATACCACTTGTGATGGTACAGTGGTAGCGCCGAGGTGTCAAAGAAGCAACTTGGGAAACAGAGAGCCATATGCGAGCGGAATATCCTGAGTTGTTTGCTTTATACTTTTTATTACCATGTAAAGATGTAATTACAATTGTTGTAATAAAACATGGTTTGATGTTTCATATTGTTATCTTAATTTGTCTTTAGATGTTATTTCGCGGACGAAATATCTAAAGGTGGGGAGAATGCAGTAACCCAGATTCCATTTTAAGATAATAATATGTTAAAAAATGATTCAAGGTTAGTAATTAATCAATTCCGGGGCTTAATAGGACTTCAAAATTAAGAATTGGGTTTCTATTATGTGGGATAGTTCGGACGGTCCTAAGAGGACTTCGGACGATCTGAACTCAGAAATCCGGGGGCTCCGATTGTGCCTAGTTGACTTCGAAGTTAAGGGACGATCGGACGGTCCGAACCAGGATCGGACGGCCCGAACTCCCTTATGCCAAGCAAGCAGGATTACTCAGCCATGGATTTTGACAAGTGTCGGACTTTGAACACTTCGGACGACCCAAAGTGACGATCGGACGGTCCGAACTCAACGTGTATTGCATGCAGGCGTTGAGCTGGATCGGACGATCCGAACCCGAGTTTGGAGGATCCGAACTTGACCGAAAATTTGCCTATAAATAGGGCTCATTCGGATTCATTTTGAATTACGAATTTTGAGTTTTCTTCTTCAGTTATATAGTGTGAGATATACACTTGAGGGCCCTATCGGTTATTATAGAAGTTCTGGAATAACCAAGGTGTGGTTATAGTCATCCGGGACTAGCGACTCTAAAGGGCTTACTACGGACGAAGGTATGGTCCAGGAATCTATTTAAGTTTGGGAGTACTTATTAGCTTATTTAAGGCTTATAGAACTTGTGTAGTGATACGTTGAACTTTTGAATATAGGCTTGTAACCTAGGATCCTACTAGACTTGAACTAGCCTAGAGGTACGTACATATTGACTGAGGGTACCGCGATGGCGGGAACATGTATGTCTGACTACTCTGGTGTACTAGATGAGTGTGTTGTACCCAGAGGTTGATCCGTGAGTTTACAACACTCATGTGGCGCCTGTACTGAGCATGACATATCAGATGACCCTTTACCAGTCATCACGGTTGCATGCATCATCTGCATATGTTTACTCATGTTTATGTACTGGGCGTTAGCGCTCACATCCTAGTTGTTATCTTGGACACCCTATTCCATGGGGCAGGTTGCAGGATGGACGGAGCCGGTGGTTCGAGGCAGGACTAGGGAGCTGGAGCTTTTTCAGGGAATTTTATACATCAAGATTTGTTTAGCTGTATAATGTTTTAGACAGTCATATTTTAAGCTTTTCGATATGGTTGTATCACTACTATAATAAGCCTGAATATGTTTTACTAAGCTGATATGTAATTTATGGGTTATGTTTCCGCACGTTTTACTACGTTAAGCATTTTTTGATTTATTACATTTAATGCATGCTATTAGTTGCCAGTTAGTAGGTGATTCAATGCAGGGTCACTACAGAAAGACTCGATCAAGGCGCACGCAGGTACCGAACAAATTATGCAAACACGTGGAAAAATCTAAGATCCAATTTTAATCTAAATCACAGTGAATTCTCCTAATTTGTTTAACAGTCTATTTATAGAATTTGTTAAACCTATTCAAGTTATGACGGATTAATTTTCATAATTATAATCAAAATCAAATGCATTAGGAACCATGAGAATGCAGTTTTCATCTAAAGCCGAATACTGAAACAGAATACTATTTCTAGTTGGTTTAACCATATGTCAATTATTGGAGTGATCGAAATCAATTCCTAATCTGTTGACTCGGAAATAATTAACAAGAAAGTAAATAATTGATCAGGCTATTCACAAGAACAAAATATAAATCCAACAATCAATAATTTTGATAAAAATAAAAAATCCTAAATTAACATCCACGTGTTCAATAATAATTTATTTGGCCCAATCTCGCGGCCTCAATCGAATAAAAACGACTATTCCATAATTGAAATCATAATTCAAACAAAGTTTTTGAATATAAACTAAAAAGTAAAAGTAGAAAAGAGAAGAAAACTGACGTTATAAGCTTCAATCCTCCTTCCTAGACATCTCTCGCCTCCTTTGATATGCGGTACCCTTAATCTGATGAAAGAAGACCTATTTATATGCATTAAATCTCCAAAAGATTGATTCCTTCACGAACAAGAATTTTCCAAAATTAAAAGTCTGTACGTCGTCTTGCTCGAGCGCAAGAAGTTGCGCTCGAGCGAGCAACCTTCTACCAATATATTTTTTTCACGCTTCTCTGGACTCGCTCGAGCACATGTTCTTGCGATCGAGCGAGATGTGATCTGTTTTATTTTTTCACGCTGTTCCAGGCTCGCTCGGGCGCATGTTCTTGCGCTCAGCCGAGCCTTCTTTTGCCCTCTCCCCATTGAAATACTCCAACTCGCTCAAAATTCTTGAAAAAATTATAACTTGAGTTCTAATCGTCGGATCGAGCTGAAATTTGGACAGCAGCTATAAAACATCTTGACTTCACTTTGAATAGTAGAGATCAAATTTGGTTCTCTCTAGCATCAAAAATAAATTTTGGACCATTACTGCTCCGTAATTCATTCTTGCGGCTCTTCTCTTGTCCCAAAATCATGATTTCTTCACAAATTCCTACAAAAATCAACCCAAAGAGTAAAATGCACACATATGCAATAAATCACATAATAACACAAAAAAATGAGACAATACGAATTCATGCAAAATAGACATAGAATAATACACAAAATGCAATTATCAATTATTCCTGCTAGCAAGGCATGGTTAACATGAGGAACTTCATGGAAGGCTTGTGTAAACCATTGTACATAGTCCCGCAAGCCTTTCCCTCCCTTTTGAATGATTGTAAATAGATATGCCATAGTTTTCGGATACTTTTTATTGATCGAAAATTGATGGAGAAAACGCTGAGTTAACTGTTCCAGTTCTCAATGGTTCCGGAAGGTAATTTATTAAACCAGGCTAGTGCGCGCCCTAACAGAGTGGTTCGGAATATCTTGCAGTTAGTAGCATCTCTTATGTCATATAAATTTGCCTTTGCATAGAAGTTGTCGAGGTGATCTTGTGGATCACCTGTTCCCTCATATTCTGGAAGATTGTCGATTTTCATTCCTTTGGGTAATGACTCGGCTAGGGTAGCTGCAGTGAATGGGCTGCGTCGGGCAGATAGGATTGCAAAGGACTTTTCCTCTGCATTCATTGGGGTTCTCTGAGCTTGACTTCGGGCCTCATACTCTCTATGGGTTGTCTTCATCTTGAAATTATTTGGTGGAGTTTTTGTTTCATTTGTTGTTTTCTTTTGTGCGTCCTCTTTTGGGGTAGCGGTGGATAAACCATTTTCATCAGCCGCCTTCTCGGCCTTGTCATTTTGTTGGGACTCCAAGAACCGTGCCAAGGCTTCACTCATAGCGCGGGCAGCGGTCTCCTCTAACATGGTTCTCAATTCCTCTTGTGTAATCTGCATAGTTAATTTAAGTGGTAGTCCATCGTTTTCAATATCTTGATAGGTGTGAAGCTGATTATCCATTCTCAGTGATGATGTAAACAGGTTCCCACAGACGGCACCAAGCTGATGTAGCCAAAAAAATATAAGTACTCAAACTACGTAAATCAGGGTACGAAATCCAACTGGGTTGCAAGCAGAATGTCTCAAGCATAAGGTCCGTAAGCTTGCAAATGTAAGGTGCGTAAGCTGAGCTTTGCAACATAAGGTATTTACGTAGCGTAAAGCTGAAACTTCGTGGATCATCACATGTGTCACGAACACACATCAGAAGCATCGGGTGGTTTCCCGGCGTAGGAACTCTAACACTCAAGTCAGCAAATAGCACAATAATAATCTCCAACAATAAGAGAGCTCAAGTTAGAGAGGAAAAAATGAGAATGTACCTTGGATATAAGAGAGACACAACTATTTATAGATGTTTTAGGAGTGCTTCGCGGGCTTGGGCCCTTGTCTAGGGCTCATAAATTTGGGCTTATTTTATTAATTAACAAATTGAGCTTCCATCCCATCATATAGTATCTTATGGGTATGTTTACTTGTCTTGATAACCATAGGATGATCTTATTAATATAATCTCATCAATTGTTTACTTACAAAAAATCAATTCTCCTCAAATCTCTGACATTCAACTCTGATTTCATGAGATTTCTCATCCTTAATTACACAAGTATAACATATCCTGAACAATATTTGTGGAAAAAAATCCACAGAAATCCTAATATTCCCTCCTTGCGTTCCTCTTTTATTTTCCTTTCCTATTATCTTGTTTAATTTGAATTTAATTTCTACTATTGGGAGTAGGTATTTTTTTATAACTCATTTTTTATATTTTTTAAAAACACATATTTTGTTCATAAAACTCGTTTTATAGGGTTGAATTTAATTTGACTTTAATTTCTACGATTTATAACTCATTTTCAAGGATAAAAATATAAGGAACTGATATCAGTTAAACCATAAAACTCGTAATTTGTTCAACGCATAAAACAACTATTGTTTATTTTTGGAAAATATGTGATTTATGTTCTGATTTATATACATGAGATTTTTGTTAAAAACGAACTAAAAAGCTGGGAAGATCTCTCCCGTTTACTGAGTGACAACAATATCATTCACCCACTCAAAATCCTCTCAGATAAGAACGAAGAAGACATAGAGGAGGATGGGCAGAACCAGTTATGGGGTTCACAGAGTTGCCGCCATCCTTTTGGGGATATGAGCTTGAAACATCGGCACTTTTTTTGAACAATGTCCATTCAAAGGCAGTTGATAAGACACCATATGAGATATGGATGGGAAAGCCTCCTAAGTATTCTTATCTTAGAATATCGGGGTGCCCTGATTATGTGAAGCAGACAGTGGGAGATAAATTGGATGATCGATCTATTTTATGCTACTTCGTGGGATATCCAAGGAATTCGGTTGGATATTATTTCTATCATCCCAAAGAAACAAAGGTGTTTATTTCTAGGAATGCAACCTTCTTAGAGAAGGAATTTTTATTGGATAGAAAATGGGAGATGATAGAACTCGAAGAGGTTCGAGAAACACCCACGGTTGTAGAGCCTATACCCGAAAAACCAAGAGAGGAGATACAAGCTCCTAGGAGATCCGATAGGGTCTCGAGACCACCTATGAGGTATGGTCTGCTTCTTGAAGAAGACCATGATGAGCCTGACCATGGATGTGATCCAAGGACCTTCAAGGAAGCGTTATCTGATGCCGATTCATCCAAGTGGATTGAAGCTATGGAATCTGAAATGAATTCCATGCATTCAAACCAAGTGTGGAATCTTGTGGATCCACTTGAGGGAATTGTTCCTATAGGGTGTAAATGGATTTACAAGAGGAAATTTGGGTCGGATGGGAAGGTGGTGACCTTCAAGGCGCGATTGGTAGCAAAAGGTTATACTCAAAGATAAGGAGTTGAATTTGAGGAAATTTTTTCTCCAATCGCAATGTTCAAGTCTATAAGGATACTGCTAGTCATAGCAGCATGGTATGACTATGAAATATGACAGATGGATATGAAGAAGGCCTTTTTAATGGGGATATTTGTTGGAAAATGTGTTCAGATCAATCAAGAATTGATACCCGGTGCAGCGGAAGTTTAAAAATTTTATTTTATTATATGGAACGATTCCATATCAAGGGTATCAAAACTTTTACGATTAAATATGTGTAAGTAAAACAAATAATCACAATTAAATATTTTACCTTAAAATCTCAAAGCGAGATTATGGACACCAACAAAACTTAATCTGCTCTTCTTGTAAATCCCGGGAACCGATGGCATCACGATCAATCACCGGAATTAGGTCCACGAATGAAAAACAGAAACCCTCTGATTGACTGCACTAGAAATCAATCAGAAGTTTTACGTAGAGAATAAACAGATTTGATCTGTTAATTCGGATTGCAATTTTTCACAAAAATCACAGTCCGAATTTTCTCAAAAGGGACAGAGGAATTTTCGAAAATCCTCTTGAATAATTTGATGCAGTATTTTCGAAAATTCAAGAATGAACTGTGTGAAATTTTCGAACACTGCTGCCTATTTATAGATAATTTCTAGAATAGATTAAGTTATAATTGTATCAGGACTCTAACTCCTTAAAGCCCACAATCCATAACTTAAGCCCAACAAGGCAAGCCCGTTGTTCTAGAAATTAATATAAAATTCATCGTGACTCCGATTGATAAACTGATTTCACCAATGTGCACAGAAACCATTTCTGCATCTTTTAGAGTCAAGATAATTTTTCTGAATCCGAATTCAGTGATTTCCAAAAATGCCCATCCCTATGTCATTTTAGGAAATCCCACTCCCTTTAGTTAAGAAGTCCAACTTCTCTTTCATTAAATTTAACTCTTTAAATTTAACTATCCCTACGGGGTTTTAGTAATCCATTACTTGTGTAACCCTCAATGGTTCAGGGATACAGCTAGCCGTGGGCTCACAACTCCTTGTGACTCGGAACAACAATTTCCGACTTACCCATCGAATCATGGTAAGAGCGTCTAGCAACATCGCCCCATGATTCCCTAGGTATCACCGATAGTGCCTGCAAGAACTAGTAGATTTTGGTTAGCGTACAGTACAGTCCCTTCATCCATATATCCCGATCGAATCAACAACCATTGGTACATCGAGAGTTGTTCGAGATTCGATAACTATGCAATGCATCTTGAAGATCAAATAGTGACATCACATGTGCTACTAGGAAACCAAGTAACCTAAATCACATCGAGTACTCTGGCCAGAGATTTGTCACACTAATATCTCCTCAGATCGCATAGGATATCCACACTCGCAAGTATGTGGTGAATCCTTGACAACAAAGCATCGACTCCTATATGTGTCGTAACTGTACCCAATCCCGACATCTGATGACCCCAATAGAGTCGGTAAATGAATCAAAGTACAGTACTAGCATATAAAGTCTCAATGATGTTTCAAGTAATAAGGACTAATGGTGTACAACCAAAATCGCGGACTTTATCCACTCGATAAGTGATAACCACTTGGAAAGTCCGAATAGGGTAGTTCGATCATTCATCATATGAATATCCATTTGCATGCTTTGAACATCTCCATGTTCATTACCAATGAAACGTGGTACTTGGCATCACAAATGCTAGTCTCAATCTCGAGCGATCCTTATCCTTATTTGCGAACGGCTCAATTGACTAGGAACTATTTAGAATATAGAGTGACTATAAGATGTGTTTCATAATAGTGATCTCTCTTTATTCACTATCTCATCTTACTTATACTATAGTATATTCAAGGTCTTTATCAAAACAGCAATAGTATATCATAATATAACAATATGAAGAAAGATAAAGAAAATACCATTAATGAATATAAATTATATTAAACAAAGATTGTTTATACATAGAGTCATAAAAGCCCTTTAGCCACAAGTTGGCTAACCGGGCACCCACTCTTTCAATATTAAGGAAGAGAATTACATGTCTCAGCATGAAGGGTTTACATCTATCGAAAGTAAGCATATGATATGCAAACTTCAGAGATCTATTTATGGTCTCAAGCAGACATTTAGGAGCTGGAACCTCATATTTGACGGTACAATCAAAGATTTTGGTTTTACTAAAAATCCTAAGGAACCCTGCATGTATAAGAAAGTTAGTGGGAGTGCTGTGACATTCCTGGTACTTTATGTTGATGACATTCTACTCATTGGGAATGATGTAAGTATGTTGCAATCAACTAAAGTATGGTTAGCGAGTAAGTTCTCGATGCAAGACTTGGGTGAAACATCTTTTGTATTGGGAATACAGATCTATCGGGATAGATCAAAAATATTTCTTGGTCTCACCCAGTCTACATACATTGTTACCATCATGAAGAGGTTCTCGATGGAAGATTCCAAGAGAGGACATATACCAATGTGTCATGGCGTGTCCCTATCCAAGTCCATGTCTCCCAAGACCGATGCAGAGATAGAGGCAATGACACACATTCCATATGCATCTGCTATTGGTAGTATCATGTATGCAATGATATCTGCACGTCCTGGCGTGACATTTGCACTAAGTGTTGCAAGTAGATATCAATCGAACCCCGGTCTTCCACACTGGAAAGTTGTGAAAGACATCCTCAAGTACTTGAGAAGGACTAAGAATTTGTTCTTGGTCTATGGGGGTGGAGAACTGAAATTGGAAGGCTATACCGACTATAGCTTCCAAAGTGATATGGATTATTCAAAGTTAACTTCTGGTTTTGTATTCATGCTCAATGGTGCTGCTATCTATTGGAAGAGTTCCAAGCAAAACAACACTGCGGATTCCATCACTGAGGCAGAATACATTGTTGTATCAGATGCAGCAAAGGAAGCTGTTTGGATAAGGAATTTTGTCCAAGAGTTGGGCTTTATTCCTAATGAAGTTGATCCATTCCCGGTGTATTGCGACAACACGGGCGATGTTGCTCAGGCGAAGGAACCAAGGTCTCATAAAAAATCCAAACATGTACTGAGAAAATACCACATCATCCGGGAGATTGTGGAAAGAGGAGAGGTCTTGTTAGACAGAGTCGCCTCCGTAGATAATGTTGTTGATCCACTAAGTAAGCCTTTACCAGGACCATTATTCAAAAAACATCGCGAATCAATGGGTTTGAAGCATATGGGTAGTTGGCTCTAGTGCAAGTGGGATACTGTTAGAGTAGGTGCTTGTCGAGCCAAGTGTTGGCCAATGGTCCTTGAGAGAACTCTTGTATGACAATTTTTATTTTAATAATATTTTACATTATTTAATTTGGCACACCTTTATCTGTATACCTATGCTATTTGCATAGATAAAGCCTTTGAATATACAAATAGTAGAAAGAATATGAGATGTTCATGTGATGACTATCATGAAACTCATATTTGGATACTGTATATTCTAAACCGTTCCTAGTCGATTTAGCCGCCACAAAGAAAGATAAAGTTCGCTCGAGCTTGATACTAGTATTTGCGATGTGAGTACCACGTTTCATTGGTACGGGACATGGTGATGTCCAAACATGAAAATAGGTTCTCCTTGTAGAGTGATCTAAACAACCTTTCCTAAAGAACTTTCCAAGTGGTTCTCACTTATCGAATGGAAATCACCTAGTTTATGGTTGTACACCATTAGTCCTTATGACCCGGGACAACATGGAGACTTTATATGCTAGCACTTCACTTTGACTTGTTTACCGACTCAACTGGGGTCATCAGGTGGAAATGTTGGGTGTTGTGTCGAAAAATATAGGAGTCAATGCATTGTAGCCGGGGATTCACCACTTACCTTTGGGTATGGATATCCTATGTGATCTCATGTATGTGTAGATTGAAATCTCTGATCAAAGTAGATGGTAATTAAGAAAGGGGTTTCTTGAATTGCACATTCGATGCAACTATGGCATGACACATAGTTATCGATTCAATGACAACTCTCGATAAACCAATGGTTTTCGAATCGGTCGGGATATATGAGTTGAAGGGACCGTACTGTATGCTAACCATAACTGAATGGTTCTTGCAGACACTATCATTTGATACATAGGGAGTCATGTAAGCGATGCTGCTAGACGTTTAACATGATTGATTGAGTACTATCAGACTTGAGTTTTCTGACGTTCTTATTATCAAGGAGTTGATAAATAAGAATGAAGGTATTTAGGATATGCTCATATAAGAGATTTGTTGATCCCGAATCACATGGAGATGTGAACCCACTGCAAGTTGTATCATTGAACCATGGAGGGTCACACAAGTACTAACTTTCTAAATTCCATTGAGAATAAAAAATTAGTTCAATGTGTTGAACGTCTTATAAATGAGTTTATAAGTGAGATAAATTAGAAGTATGACTTCTAATGGAGAATAAATGGAAAAATAACTTTTAATTTGTGAATGTGTTTCAAGATTAAAAGTTGACTTAAATAAAATAATTAATTTAGAAAATGGTGATTTTCAAAAACTATTATTATGAAATTAATTAAATTAATTCAAGTGTTGAATTAATTAAATACTAATGGGCCTTGTAGAGTCCAAATAATTAAATTAATTCAAGTGTTGGATTAAATATTAAACACTATTGGGTCTTGTAGAGCCCAAATAGAAATAGTGTTAAATAATTATTCTTCTAGTGGGCTTGAATGAGTACAAGTTGGATTTAAATAATTGATTGAACTTAAATGAGTTTGAGTTTGATAATTAATTAAATATTAAGTTCATGGATCATATATGTATATGTTTGACATATAATACATACAATACATGAGAGAGAATGAATCTGAAGAGTTAAAAGACAAGATGCACATTTTTCTATGCATACTTTTACTTTTTTCATGCATGCTTTGTCTTTTTTCATAACTCATAACACATTTTTTAAGTACCAATACGAGCAATTCTTCTCTGCTCATTTTTCTTCACCATGGCCGAACCCCTCTAAGCATTATTCTCCAATTTTTGTCTTTCAACTTGGGAGAAAATGCAAAAAAAATTTCAATGAAAAATGCTCTAAATATTCTAATGCATATTTAGAGTAGATCTAGTTTGACTAGTCGTGGACCTAATTTGAAGAAGAATCCATTTTCGAACAAGGAGTGTTCTTGAAGGCTTGTTCCATTTTTGAGCAAGGTGTGCTCTTGGAAGCTTGTAGATAGTGACTACCTTTCAAGAGCTAAGTTGTTCACAACTTGGTTGGAGACATAAATCAATCTTTTGAGATTGATAAGTAAAAATTTCTTAAACACCCTATGGATGTTTAATGTTTCGAATGCTACACATGTGCTCGTTTTTTCTTTAAAATTTTTTAACTTTCGCTGCGTTTTCAAGCACAAGAGAACCGATCCAACATTGCTGTGTTAGACTTCTGATATAATTTGTTGGAGTTGTAAAGACAATGTAATTTTCCGTATTATCTATTTTCTATTAAAAGAGCCAATAAAAGTGTTAAAATTTTTGACTATGAATTTCCGATTGAGTACTTCATTTGTTCTTGGTGTGTGCTTTTAGCATGGACAGTGTGTGGAAAAAATGAGAGCAAAAATAGGGATAAATTTGGATTATTGATTTATTAACATTGGTCAATGTTTTTATTTTTCCATGTTGCATTGATTACATTTAATTAGATTAATCAATTTGCAAAATTTACGAGTTGTCATCTTTGTTGTATGTGTTGCATTTATATTTTTGCATAATTTTAGAATGAGTGACCTTTTAGTTGCTTAAAGTTATATGTGATACTTTATTATAAATAAATAATTAATTATTAATTCTTTATTATTTAATTTTAAATGTAAAATTAAAATAAAAGTTAAATATTTTACATTGATCTCATTGTATCCCCAATATGCTTTCAATGTCTAAAAATTTATCATCTATGTGTCGTGTAGCCGATGAGAGCATGCTTGGTTATGGTAGCCAAATTATTAATCAAAATTAATGCATTCAAAGTTGAAGAATATTAATTAATTAATTTTAAGTGTTAGCATTATTTCCATTATTTTATCATAATATTTTATCTTTAATTATTTTGTATTATAATTATTTATAATTGTTCATTGTTCTATTGTTATAAATAATTTGACCATTAGTTTGCAATTAGATTGACTCATTTGATATTCATGAATTTCGAATGCATTTTTATTGTTCATAACTTCAACAATGGAAAAACAAATCAATCTTATATTTATTTACACTCTATTTATACTTACCATAATGGATTTCAGATGGTTTCAATATACTAAGGAGTTGAAATTCATTTTGACTATATCAATTATAGTATTAATTAAATTAATATGGAGATGAATTTAAAATTCTTGTATGCAAATTATCCAAACAATGAAAATATATTTAAATATATGATTTCATGAAATCCTTTCATCCAAACTCAACCTTATATTCTTGACAATGTTCTAACCATGTCTCGTATTATATGCACAAGTCTATATGGATGTAATTCACCACGCCATGTGTTCTTCCAGATCATTTGTTCCTAAAGAGAAAGTTATACAAATATGTTTGAACTTTAGTGTATGTCCATTGGTGATTCTTCTTCCCTTTGATGTTCCGGACTGTTCGTCTTCCCTCCTGTTAGTCTTCTTCGGGTTGATTATATATGTGGCTTATTCATATGTTCATTTATACGCATAGATAGATAGATTGTGCAGCTTGCAGATCTATTTACCAGTACAACCATATTAACACACTTGAACCAATATTTATATTTACATCATAGTTCAAATCAAATGCACGACATATATAATTAATCAATAAACATACAAAGATTTCTTATCAAGAACTTTAATTTCCAATATTTGTATATGCATAAGCTTTAAGATATATATATATATATGCACAAATTGCTCAAAAATCCCCAATACAAATATGTTTTGCTCTGCAATCCCTAGCCACTTTTTTGTACCACAATTTTTGTTAATTTGTACCACATTTTGTATGGTTTTGTACCACATCTTGTATGGTTTTGTACCACATTTTATGACTAGGTATCCCAAAGCAAAACATGTTTGCATTTGGAGATTTTTGAGCAAATTGCCCATATATATATATATATATTGAGCAATGAAATCCGAATATCTTAACATTGGTACGATATTGTCCAATTTGGGCACAAGACCTCATGTTTTTGTTTTGAAACCACCCAAAATGCCTCATATCAATGGAGATATCATTTCATATATTAACCCATGATATTTTCCTTGATCTTCCAATATGGGACTTTGGTTGAATACCCAACAATATACATGCATATATATAAGGGAAAATTGCATATATCACCCTTGTGAAATTTCGGGTTTGTTGATAACCTCCTATGAATTTTTTTAAGTTAATAATCCCCTGTGATTCTAGATCTGTAGCATACACATACTTTTTAGCTAAAAAATGACGAAAATACCCCTACTTAAATGAATAATTAAATTAATTTTTTTATAATTCTATATTTAATTTAATAAAATAATAAAATTTTAGTTAAACAACTATGAAAATTAAATATAATTATTTTTTATTAATATTTGGTATACACGAAATATTTTTTAATAGTAAATTTTATTATTACATTAAATTATGTAATAATTTTAAGTATTTTTTAAATACAATTTAATATTTAAATTAATTAAAGTGATTGTATAAATAAACTTAATTGAAAATATAAGTTAATGCATTAGTGTTTTCATTTAAATCTTCAATAAAGGGTGAAAAAATTAAAGAGTTCAAAAAAGTCAAAGGGTATTTTCATCATTTTTAGCCAGAAGGGGTGCGTATGCTACAGATCTAGAATCACAAGGGGCTACTAACTCAAAAAAATTTCATAGAGAGTTATCAGTAAATCCGAGATTTCACAGGGGTGATACGTCATACATGTCATTTCCCCTATATAAAACACATATCATGACCTCAACAAAGCACTCGTGGAAATGGAGATGAAGCAATCGAGCGGCTTGGCCGGCCAATGTCCTTCTTGAGCTGTTTTCTGACAACGGATCCTTTGATCCTCATTGGGCTTTGGCACGGGATCCGGAGCAGAAAGAGTAACTTGGGAGTAGCATGTTCTTGCCAAGGGGATGGACCGATCGTATTGCTTGAATTTCACTCAACTCATGATTAAGGGAGTATTTGCAATTACTAAAAAAAAAATTATTGTTAGGTTTTGGCTTAAAAAAATCATTTTTGTGTGTTTCTTAAACCTAGATTATGTTTTAGCTTATGATTAATTTAATTGAAATTCAAAATCTAGTCATGTGGTGATTATGATTCTCCAAAAGTGATTTTAATAAGAAGATTATTGTTAAAATCATTCTAATCACTTATTTATCAAACATTGCCAAACTTTGATTTTTAGATTTTCATATTTGTTTTCAAACACTACCAACTTTTGATTTTTCTTAACTTTTTTATAATCTATAAATTTATTACTTCTACAAAATCACCCAAGTCATTTTTTTAATTTTTCTTAAAACTATTGATAATATTTTTCATTGTGTACATACGGGCATCTGAAAATATTTGTTCCTTCACTTGATGAAGATCAATTACATACAAGTGAGATTTCATGAAAATTCTAGCTGAAATCATGAGATGATTTTTGGAATGTTGAAAATTTTAAAGACACTTTAATTACTGTTTCGTTTCGATCCATACATGGATTTGGTGTTCTATTGCATAAAAAGAAGAGGTTCGGCTTACTATATCGATAGACTCGAAACCTACTACGTTCATAATTCACTAATATTAGGATAATTAGACAAGTTGATGCGAAACTTTCTTTACTAATCAAGATCTATTGTAATATAATATTGATACCCCGGAAAATTATTTTAACCCGGACCCGTTCATTATGGGTTTAAGAGGGTTGGCCCAATTATTGGATTATTATTATATATAAGGTCCAGCCCAGTTTTCTACCTGTTAGGGTGTATCAAGACCTGGGCTGCTGTTAATGGGCCGACCCGAGCTGGGGCCCAATGGGCTTGACATGTTTTCTAGTTCAAGTGGGACTCAAATACATTGACGATAAGCTTGACCATTGCACAGATATGAATGGGATAGGGATGAGCTCAAGGGCGGACCAATGAATGAAGAGTCCTAGTACAGAACATGTTATAATTCGACTAGGTAACTTACTCTATTTTTTCCTATAAATACAGGTACTGTTATGGTTTCATTATTCATTATTTCACTACTCATTATTCATCACACATTCACTCACTCATATCTCTTAGTTTTCGCATTAATCATACTCTCTGCCTTCAAGTCACTGACTTAGGCATCGGAGGAGTCACACCGAAAACACTTTCGGCGCCCTTTGACCTAGCTGTTGTTTGTGCAGATCTAAGTGGTGCCCGACCCTACCTGCTCTACAAGGAATTGGAGGATCCATTCTACCAGACCAAACCCGGAGGAAAAAATCGACTTCATCAATTGGCGCCGTCTGTGGGAATTTGAAGAAAAAGAGTTTTGATGGCTAATCAGAATGGAAATCACCCAAATTTAGAGGAGTTAGTAACTCAGGCTGTTCAGAGGGCTTTGGCGGAAAGGGGTGAGGCCAATCCCCCACACCCCGATCATAATGCCCACCTCGAGGAGATCAAAAAGTTGAAGGAAGAGATGGAGCAGCTAAGGAAGAAGCAGGCCGGGTACCTAGCTACCAGAACCAGAAACATTCCTTTTACTCAGGAGATATTGGACGCCGATCTCCCCAAACAATTCAAATTGCCTCACGTCGGGGAGTATGATGGTAAAGGAGATCCTGAAGACCATTTAGCACGCTTTGAGAATGCAGCTCTGTTGCATAAATATTCTGATCAGATCAAGTGCCGGTCTTTCCTTACTACTCTTATAGGACCAGCCCAGCAATGGTTCAATATTCTACACCCTGGGGAGATCAAGGAGTTCAAGGATTTTAGCAAATCCTTTTTGCATCACTTTGCTAGCAGCAAAAAGCATCCTACCACTACTTTCAGCCTCTTTGCAATCAAGCAACGAGAACATGAAAATTTGAGAACATATATCCGCAGGTTTAGTGCCTTGGCTCTCGAGGTACCCATGGCTACCCCAGACCTGCTCATCAGTGCCTTCATTCAATGGCTGGATACAAAATATTTTCTCAAATCTCTAATAAAGAGGTCGCCGGAGACATACGAGGAATTACTCGCCCGAGCTGAGAAATATGTCAACATGGAAGAAATACAGGTCTCGCGAGCAGCTGTAAAGAGGGAACAACCAAAAAGTCCAAAGAACAATAGGGTTCCGAGCAGTAATTCCGGGATGGGACAGCCATTCCGACCCGCACTATTCGGAGAATTCACCTCTTTCACTCCTTTGCGCATAAGCAAAGTCCGAGCTCTTCAAATTTGTGACGATCGGAAACTCACGCAAAGGCCTCCATGGACTGAAAAGGGACCTCGAAATAGGGAATCGGATAAATATTGTCACTTTCATAATGAGTACGGGTATACTACAGAAGATTGTCGTCAGTTAGATCAAGAGATTGAAAGGATAATACAGCAAAATTCTGAAATAAAAAATATATTGATCCGTCAAGAGGGATATTGCCCGAACAGGAGACAGCGAGGGAGATCGAGACAGAGAGCCCGAACTGCTCCCCCTCAAGAAGACTTCAATCATCCAAATCGAAACCAGCCCAGGGATGACCGAGCTCATCAAAGACCGGCCCCTCCTGCTCGAGGAATTATCAATATGATTTCCGGAGGCCCTACTGATGGAAATTCTAATCGAGCGAGAAAAACTTGCAGCCGAAAATTAATAAATATGGAGATTGACAGTCAGACTGTCAACACTGGCCCGACCCTCTCTTTTGGGCCGAAAGATTTAAAAGGGGTTTCTAGCAACCATAATGATGCACTGGTAATAAGGGCCATGGTCGCGAATTACGATGTGGCCCGGATATTTGTGGATTCAGGCAGTTCTGTCAATGTTCTATTCCAAGAAGCTATCGATCAAATGGACCTGGGCCAGTACAAAATGGAGCCCGTTGTTACATCACTCTTTGGTTTCACAGGTTATGCAATCCGGCCTGTTGGGTTAGTACATCTACCCCTAACTCTTGGGAAAGGCAACGGTCGCAAGACCAGGATTGTGAGCTTTATTATAGTAGATGCTCCGTCTGCCTATAACACCATACTGGGTAGACCTGCCATGACCACTTTCATGGCTGTTGCATCAGCTCTGCATCAGAAAATAAAGTTCCCAGTTGGTAAGGAGGTCGGTGAAGTACAAGGTGATCAAGTTATTGCTCGCAAATACTATGTGGAGGAGGTTAGAATAGATCAAAAGGTGACCAGGACTGATAGAGTTGACAGACCTGGACTTTTCGGCATGGAGAAGGTCAACCTGATAGAAGATACATCTGTCACCGCTGAAGAAGACGTTGAGGAAATCATGATCTCCTCTCCTTCAGGGACGGTAAAAATTGCTCGCACCCTTGAAGCACAGTTGAAACAACAACTACTCGAATGCTTGAAAGAAAATAAAGACGTCTTTGCATGGTCAGTTTCTGACCTGGTAAGGGTGTGTCGGGAGATCGCAGACAAGGGATTGTCGCCCTGTTATTCAAAAAAAACGCCACTTCGGTCCCGAAAAAGATGCGGTAATAAAGGAGCAAGTGGACGAGTTACTCAGGGCTGGACACATTGAGGAAATATATTTCCCGACCTGGTTGTCTAATATCGTCCTGGTTCCCAAGTCCACGGGAAAATGGCGTATGTGTGTAGATTTTTTAGATTTAAATAAAGCATGCCCTAAAGATTGCTACCCCCTACCTAGAATCGATCAGCTTGTTGATTCAACCGTAGGGCATGAATTACTCAGCTTTTTGGATGCTTATCAGGGATATCACCAAATTCCCTTAGCAAAAGAGGACAAGAACAAGGTGAGTTTTGTCACATCGACAGGAACTTATTGCTATGTGGTCATGCCGTTTGGACTCAAAAATGCTGGGGCTACATAACAAAGGTTGACGGACAGAGTATTCGAGCAGCAAATTGGCAAAAATATCGAGGTCTATGTAGATGATATCCTGGTCAAGACCCGAACTGCAGACCAATTCATTACCGACCTAACTCAAACTTTTCAGACTTTGAAGCGCTATCAGCTTAAGCTAAATCCCAGCAAGTGTACTTTCGAAGTCCGAGCTGGAAAGTTTCTTGGTTACATGGTTACAAGAAGGAGAATCGAAGCTAATCCCGAAAAGGTCCAAGCCATCATTTCTATGAGCTCCCCCAAGAATATACAGGAAGTACAAAGATTAACGGGAAGAATTATAGCACTGGCCCGGTTTATAAGCCGATCAGCAGATAAAAGCCTCCCTTTCTTCAAGGCACTACGAAAGACGAAAAATTTTGAATGGAATGAGGAAAGTGAGAAAGCCTTCCAAGACTTGAAGGCTTACTTAAAGCAATTGTCTGTGCTGAATAAGCCTACCCAGGGGGAAGCATTGTTCTTATATTTGGCAGTCACACCCCGAGCAGCCAGTTCGGTCCTGATAAGGAGGGATGAAACAAATCATCAGCGCGTTTATTTTGTAAGTCATGCCTTGAAGGGCGCCGAACTCATTTACTTAACCCAGGAGAAGCTTGCCTTAGCTTTAGTCATCACCGCAAGAAAATTGCGTCCTTACTTTTTGTCACATCCCATCACCGTGCTCACCAAGAGCGTTTTGGGAAAAATTGCAACCAATCCGGACACATCGGGGAGACTTATCAGATGGATTACAGAGATGAGTGAGTATGACATCAAATTTGAGCCTCGGACAGCCATAAAGGCTCAAGCCCTAGCTGATTTCTTGGCAGAGACAGTTCAATTAGAACAAGAAGAGCTATGGAAAATTTTTGTAGATGGGTCATCATGTCAGTCCGGGAACGGAGCTGGAATTGTGATCATCTCACCTTGGGGTGAAGAAACTAATATTTCAATCAGATTAGACTTCAAAGCCTCAAACAATGAAGCAGAATATGAGGCATTATTACTTGGGCTCAAAGCAGCACGAAACTTGGGTATCTCCCGAGCTATTCTGTATTCCGATTCCCAATTAGCAATCCAACAGAGTAACGGGAAATTTGAATGCAAAGATGAGAAGATGCTGAGGTATGTCAAAGCACTGGACAAAGCCAAAGAAGGTTTCACCGAGTTAAATTTGGAGCTCATCCCCCGAACTAAAAATATTAAAGCAGACCACTTAGCCCACCTAGCCAGTGCCCTCAGCAACCGACCTGATCTCATTGTTCCAGGTCGGGAACTTGTTTCTCAGCTCGAAACTCTCGATGATATTATAGCTCAGGAACCAGAGGGAGATTGGAGATATGATATATATCAGTATCTGACCAAGAAATAACTACCAAGCGATAATAAGAAAGCTAAGGAGGTAAAGAGAAGGGCTATTCGCTTCGTCATGATCGATCAGATCTTGTTCAAAAGATCTTTCTCTCAGCCTTTGTTAAAATGTTTGGGTCCTGACGAGGCTAATTATGTACTACGAGAAATTCATGAAGGGTCTTGTGGCAGTCACCTGGGCAGTTTTTCCCTAGCTCGAAAAGCACTCCAGGCGGGATTCTTCTGGCCTACTATGCGGAAAGACTCATCAGATCTGGTTAATTCATGTTATAATTGCCAAAGACATGCTAACCTATAGTGGAGACCTGCAGAATACATGAAGGTAGTGGTGGCCGCTTGTCCTTTTGATCAATGGGGGATTGACATTGTAGGGCCATTCCCTGTTAGCATGGGGCAAAGGAAATTTTTGTTGGTCGCAGTCGATTATTTCTCCAAATGGGTGGAAGCTGAGCCCCTAGCTAAATTACAGAAAACGAAGTGCTCAATTTTCTATGGAAAAATATAGTGTGCCGCTTCGGAATCCCTCGTAGGTTGGAATCAGATAATGGGAGACAGTTTTGTGGATCCAAAGTTCTAGCATGGTGCCAGGAGATGAAGATCGAACAGGTTTTCACCTCTGTAGCATACCCGCAAGGGAATGGACAAGTCGAAGTTATCAACAGAACGATAGTCCAAGCCCTTAAGACACGACTGGATGCAGCCAAGGGCAAGTGGGCAGACGAACTCCCTTCCGTATTGTGGTCTTACTGAACTACAACTCGATCCGGTACGGGCGAAACTCCTTTCAGCATGGTGTATGGGACCGAAGCTGTTCTCCCAGCAAAAATTGGACAAGTGAGTGCTAGGATAATGGCATATGGGGCAAACAATCAAGAACTGCGAGCAATGGATTTGGATTTACTTGAGGAGCACAGGTCCCGAGCTGCAATTAGGCTCGCAGCCTATCGCAAGCGAATGACCCAGACCTACAACAAAAAAGTATACCCTAAGGTTTTCCGGGAGGGAGACCTGGTTATGCGAAAGATACAAAATCCAGGGGAAAGAGGAAAGCTAGAGGCCAAGTATGAAGGTCCATTAAAAGTGATAGGAAAAGCTGAATAGCTGCATATTACTTAGAAGATCCCCAAGGAAAAATGGGTAAAAGGTCATGGAATGCTCAGCATTTGAAAAAATACTACCCCTAGTAGCTCAGCTCGGGTCTCGTCATATTATTTAGATCTTACTAAGCTGGTTCTTAACCAGCCAAGTTTTTTGCGTTATTTATGTTTTGTTTACATCAGGGATCAGTGTAAGTTCCAAATCCACTAAACTCACTTACGATGATTTTAAATAAATTTTTATGATTTTATGCCATAAATTGTTTAAGTTATGATTTAATGATTATGGTTTCATGATATAATTATTTTATGTTTAACGCTTTCGATTAAGTTAACGCTATCTATCTACCCGGTTCCCCACCCCATTACTTCCCATGTCCCCTTGTTCCCTTGACTCTCTGTTCTTCCCTATCCTCTACACGATTCTTTCCCCTTCTCTCTATTCTATCATCTTCTCCTTCTTGTTTCTTAATTGAACCTTCACGGTTCTTCAAGAAAGTCACAAGCCAAAGTTCCAAATCTCGTTCTTGGTGTGGTTAGCTCGTTGCCAAGAATCCGAATCAACTTCGTCTTCATTTCAAGGCCAGTACAAATTTAAAAGATTTTGAAATCCATTCAAGCTATTATGTATTTTGATATGAATTGTTGTGTGTTGAGATATGTATGCATGATTTTCATGAATTTCAAGAGCATGAAGTTATGATTTTACGAGATCGTGAAGCGTAGGTTGTTCTTGTCAAGTACTTGAGTTGATTCAAGAGGTTCATGTTCTTTTAAGATTTTAATGTTTTGAAGTTAGTTAAACCATGTTCAATTACAAGTAAATGAGCTTTGATGATTTATGTAGTTAGAATTTTGATTAAAAGAAGTTTATGTTTGAAGTTTGAAGTGTTGAAGTTGTGTTTGGTGGCACCGGGTTACCTATACTTGTTATGATTTTGAGGATAACAATTAGGATAGTGATCCAAATGATATGAAGCCAATTCTATTTGAAAGCTAGCTTATTTATCTACAACTTTCATGGTTTGAGTTTTGTCAAAATCATTTTGGAAGATTGGTCAAAGTCACCCCAAAGTGTGTCGAGTGTTTTGATTTTCCGGCAGTGACACATCTGGGGAGAATGCGCATAACCTTTTACTGAAAACTACAATTGAGGTGAAAGTTTCAGCATTAGAAAGCCAAGATCCAGAGCTACAACTTTCATGTTTATCACTTTTTCAAATTCTGACTTACAAATAGAGTTTCGGAGCGAGCAAGATGAACCATTTGTGCAGGTCAGGCGCGCCCGCGCCTAGAAGTTGAGCGGCCGCGCCTTTCCTTCGAAATTCATGCTTTGTTTATGTTATTTTAGGGTCCTAAATTCATGATTATGATCTTCAAAGGCTTATAAAATATATTTAAGAGTTTCTATGCAAAAAGTTTCAAGTTTTAAGTCAAGAACGACAAGAACAACTTACGTGGATCGATTACGCTATGTGATGCATGTAAATGTCTAAGTTTCATTCATGAAACCTATGTTCAATATGAAAGTATGATTTTTATCATCTATGACATGCATGAAGTAATGGAGTAAAGTTTTATGTTCATGAAATGAAAGTTATGACGGAATTTACGATGAAACAATGATGTTTCATAATGAATGAAATGATATGATGAATGATGTTAAGATGAAGCATGATATGATATGTTGATGCATGAAAAGATTTTGATGTCTTATGTGTCTTTGTGGTGGAAAACACGGGATTGGTGCTCCGGTTTGGGCTCCGGAGAGGGCCTTTCCAAACATGGCTCATGAGACAGATAAGTACACGGGACTGGTGCTCCGGGATGAGCTCCGGAGAGGGCCTTTCCAAAGAACGAATGTTATGAGGCTTAGTGTCATATGCTTGTTGATCAACAAGAAAAGGATGAATGTGCCCATTATGACGGTTGCCACAATTTCGCATAATTCGTCACCAAATAATGAGTTTATGTTATGTTATGTTATGTTACGTTTAAATGATATTTGAAATCTCACGATTTTTACTGCATATATTTGCTGAGTCTTTAGACTCACTATACTTGAATGGTTCAGGTAATGAGGATGACATTTATGCATATGTCGACGAGTTTAATGTCGGACATGAAGAAGAGCAAGGAGTCGGACCGGTTGGCGATGCATGAGTGTGTTATGTGTTGAGTGTGATATGCTATGTCTTGAGTTATTTGCAACTTTATGATGTATTTTAAGGTTGTAAACAAGTTTTATAAATTTTAAGGTTTGGATTTGGTTTGTAAACTATTCTGAAATGTTTTAAGTAAGGTTTGATGTATGCATACATCTTTCAAAAAATTTCTTTTCCGCGTTATTTTAAGGTTATGTTAGTTTTGTAACATCTTCATCGGTTGAGGGTTTTACAGTCAGTCCTGTTTTGTTTACATCAGGGGCCAGTCCTGTTTTAGAGTCAATTTTGTTTTTGAATGTTGCAAGAGTCAGTTCTGTTTTATGGAACACCCTGTGATTTTTGGTAACATTCTTCACTCAAAGTCCACCTCAGTAGCCCACATCAGTGGAACTCAGAGCCCAGGCAGGTCTGGCACTCAAAGTCCACCTCAGTGGCCCACATCAGTGGAATTCAAAGCCCAGGTAGGTCTGGCACTCAAAGTCCAGCTCGGTGGTCCACATCAGTGGAATTCAAAGCCCAGGCAGGTCTGGCACTCAAAGTCCACCTCAGTGATCCACATCAGTGGAACTCAAAGCCCAGGCAGGTCTGGCACTCAAAGTCCACCTTAGGGGCCCACATCAGTGGAACTCAAAGCCCAGACAGGTCTGGCACTCAAAGTCCACCTCAGTGGCCCACATCAGTAGAACTCAAAGCCCTGGCAGGTCTGGCACTCAAAGTCCACCTTAGTGGCCCATATCAGTAGAACTCAAAGCCAAGGCAGGTCTGGCACTCAAAGTCTACCTCAGTGGCCCACATCAGTGGAACTCAAAGCCCAGGCAGGTCTGGCACTCAAAGTCCACCTCAGTGGCCCACATCAGTGGAATTCAAAGCCCAGGCAGGTTTGGCACTCAAAGTCCACCTCAGTGGCCCACATCAATGGAACTCAAATCCCAGGAAGGTCTGGCACTCAAAGTCCACCTCAGTGGCCCACATCAGTGGAATTCAAAGCCCAGGCAAGTCTGACACTCAAAGTCCACCTCAGTGGCCCACATCAGTAGAACTCAAAGCCCAGGCAGGTCTGGCACTCAAAGTCCACCTCAGTGGCCCACATCAGTGGAACTCAAAACCCAGGCAGGTCTGGCACTCAAAAAATCACATTGATGGTACTTAAAAGTTCAAAGTTCGGATCGATATCAAAGACTGCAGTAAGGCTTGAATAGTTTTATTTTGGGGCTCAATTTTAATTCGGCCAGTCCTGGTATATATAGGTCAGGCATACAATGTGTTGCATGATCAAAATGACTAAGCTTTTGGCCAGTCCTGGTATATGTAGGTCGGGCCTTCAATGAGTTGCACTTAATAAATCCTTGATTAAACTTTTAGCCATTCCGGGTACATGTAGGTCGGACTCTCAAATATTTAAATTGGCTTGATTCAATCAGTCCGATAACATGTAGGTCGGGCTTTAATGACAACATTTATTGTTTATCCAGTCCGGGTACATGTAGCCCGGGATCTCAGTAATTTACTCGGTAAAACTTCGACTCAACTGGAATTCAGCCAGTCCGAGTATGTGTAGGTCGGGCTCTTAAATGATTTATACTTAATAAATTTTGTGGCTGGACTTGTATGCACATTTATAACCGTAAAACCATGTTAGAATATGAGAATTCTTAAAGAAGCCCGAACTGGGCAAAAACATTCATGCACGAAACAGTAAACAATGTATTAGCCCGACCTGGGCAACAACCAAAATCACTGACCGCGCAGGGTCTACCATTAAGATTATGTTTTTAAACAAATACAACAGGAACAAAAATAATCAAGGAGCGGAGGCATCTTGAGGCTTTGAGCTCTGGTCGGGATTTTCTGGCTACTCCGGCTCGGCCTCCTCCGAGTCCTCATCAGGAATGTCGTCGAGAGCCTTGGTACAATCTAGGAAAAGGGCGGGGTGCTCAGCCTCTGAGTACCCATTAGCCCTGAACTGGTTTAAGCACCCCTTGAAACCCTCGTCAAAGAAGGTAGCCGCCTTCTCAGCCACGACATTAGAAAAATCAGCAGAATTCAAGAACTCCTTCTTCCCGACCTCCTTGGCAATCTCTAATTCTTTGGTCAGGGCCCATACTTGGCTCTCCGACTCGACTTTTTCCACCTCCAGCTCGGCAATTTTAGTATTGGCAGTTTCCAGGGCAGTACGATAGGACTCAATCTCAGCCCTCATCCCAGCCTGTTCTTCTTCATATTCTTTTTTCATCTCACGGGTCCTCCGCGTGAGTTCACAAATCCGAGTCACAAAAGCCTCCTGGTTCATGGCATGCTCCTCTCGGGTTTTGAAAGCTCGGCTAGTAATCTCCCCTCCCCAAGCTAAGGCCTGTGATAATATACAAGGATAAATAACAGCTCGGGATAAAAGTTATGAAGTTAAAAATAAATATACCTGCAGGAAAGCCAGAGCAAAGTTTTTCTCATCCTCCAGGTGAGGCACAGCTTATAGGATCTTTACGTCAGACCGGGAGATCAGGTTTTGCATTATGCCCAGGCTCCCTTGGGGGTCGGGCTGTGAAAAGAAGGACATCTCGAGAGTCCCGATCTGGAAAGCCATGCCTCGAGGCACGGGGTCCGATTGAGATTCAAACTCCTCTACCGGGCCTTTTCCATGAGCTCGGACGGGTAAAGGGGAAGGCTGCGGCGGAAGCTCGGGAGCCACAGTATGCCCTTGCTCCTTGGATTTGGAGGATTTCTTCTTGGAGGGAGCAGTGGTCTCTAGTTCGGGATGAGAGCTGGCCTCCAAATCTTCAGATTTCTTCCGTTTTAAATTCTTCAAAGCAGCTCTGAAGTTAGCAGGCATGGTGGCAAATCTAATCCTTTCGTCTGAACAAGGAGAAATACAATAAATAAATATATTGGAAAAAAGGTAAATAAAGATAGTACGGATACAGGGGTACTACCTACATCCCCTTGGATCTCTACTCCCTTCCCACTGAAGCATAATGAGAGAGCAGATCCTCCTCAATCAGGCTCTCAATATCAAAGGTTTGCGTGGAAGTTGTGTTGATAAAGTTGGTAAAGTCATGAGTGGGCAGTGCTGGGGGTTCAGGGGTGGTGAAATTCATAGCCCAGTTGGACCGACATTCCCAGGGCTGGTTGGGTTTAACAAAAAAATATCTGTTTGTCCAGCCCTTGTGTAAGATAGGCTTACCCTTCAAAAAGGGGTATTCGGGTCGCATGAAAATATAGATGCGTCCCGGGGCAGTTTTCTTAATTTGCAGGAAATAAATGAAATTTCCTATGTCTAATGAAATTCAGAAGAAACAAAAAAGGACACCTAATGATAGAATTGAACTAAAAGAGTTCGGGGATAACTGACTTGGACACACACAAAAATATTGACAGAGATAGGATACGCAGCTCGGGACGGGAAATCTTAGACCCATCTTGATTTGGTCTAGGCTGAAGCTCAAGAAGTTAGGGGGAGGTCTGTGAGCCCGGTCTTTACGGCTCAGAATTATAAGATCATATGTATCGGGCATGCCCGATCTCTCCCTAAGGAAGGGACCCAGGTCTGGACTTATATGGGAGGCCAGTACTTCATACCATTGTTTTCCCTTGGCAGATAATCGGGTCTCATCCGACCTGAGTCTGTGCAATCGCTTTAATTTTTCCTCTCGAGTCTCTGATAAATCCAGCTCTGAGCTTGGATTATCGGAATCGGAGGGCTCGGGGTTATTAGAGGGAGAATTGGGTGCTTCAACAAATGCTACTATTTCCCTAACAGATGTTTCATCTGGGGAAGACATATTAATCAACCTAGTGTAAGGACGGTAGGACTTACAGGTAAAAGAGTTGTAGCTCGGGACTGACACAAACAAGATGGAAGTAGCAGTCCGGGTTGGGCGAGCTTTCGAAATTTTGACAGCATAACAGTACAAGAGTGAAAAGTAAAAAATGAAATTTTACTGACATATTTATAGAGGTAATTAATTGATCTAGACTGTTGATTATCATCTCGATCTACGGCTCGGGACGAGACAGGTCAAGGCCTCCAAAACCTCGGGAGGCGAACCGTCAAGAAGCATCTGGGCTGTTTGTAAAAAGCACATCACGCGGATCCTGATCTGGACCGTTCAAAGAAACACATCCCTCGGGTTCAATTTTGGACTGTCTGACAGAAGTATGGGTAGTACGGGGTTCGGACTGCAGTCTTGGTCTAAATTCATTCTTCTTTTAGACCAGTGGGAGGTACTATTGATACCCCGGGAAATTATTTTAACCCAGACCCATTCATTATGGGTTTAAGAGGGTTGGCCCAATTATTGGATTATTATTATATATAAGGTCCAGCCCAGTTTTCTACATGTTAGGGTGTATCAAGACCTGGGCTGCTGTTAATGGGCCGACCCGAGCAGGGGCTCAATGGGCTTGGCATGTTTTCTAGTTCAAGTGGGACTCGAATAAATTGACGATAAGCTTGACCATTGCACATATATGAATGGGATAAGGATGAGCTCAAAAAGCGGACCAATGAATGAAGAGTCTTAGTACAGAACATGTTATAATTCGACTAGGTAACTTACTCTATTTTTTCCTATAAATACAGGTACTGTTATGGTTTCATTATTCATTATTTCACTACTCATTATTCATCACACATTCACTCACTCATATCTCTCAGTTTTCGCATTAATCATACTCTCTGCCTTCAAGCCACTGACTTAGGCATCGGAGGGGTCACGCCGAAAATACTTTCGGCGCCCTTTGACCTAGTTGTGGCTTGTGCAGATCTAAGTGGTGCCCGACCCGACCTGCTCTATAAGAAATTGGAGGATCCATTATACCAGACCGAACCCGGAGGAAAAAATCGACTTCATCAAATATAATCACCATGAATCGTGTAATTCGCCTTCAAGGAATTGTATGAATGTCTTAAAAGAGTTCCGCCTGGATGTGAACCAAATAGAGATGAAAAAAATGAAGAAGACAATGGCGACACCTACAGATTCCAAGCACAACCCACAAACGAAAATTTTATATGCAAAATTTAACTACAAATCATTTGTAGAAGTGAGTGATGAAATAAACAAAAGCAAAAATATTGGTATGATTTATTAAGTATTATTTAAATTTTAATTAAATCTAAATAATATAGATTTCTATATGTTCGGAATTAATTTTTCGATGCCGCCTCTGATTAATTGAATTTTTAAGACAACCTGCAGTTATACTGAATAAATTTAATTAATAAGTTTAATATTTGATATTTGAAGTTGACGTAGTATTATATTATATAAATGAAATGATGATATTATCAAGAGTCATAGTTA
Organism: Henckelia pumila; assembly: GCF_033568475.1. Taxonomy (NCBI): domain Eukaryota; kingdom Viridiplantae; phylum Streptophyta; class Magnoliopsida; order Lamiales; family Gesneriaceae; genus Henckelia; species Henckelia pumila. The sequence continues at coordinate 80,281,637 of NC_133121.1, forward strand.
TATTACAAATTATTTATTATTATTATTATTATTATTATTATTATTATTATTATTATTATTATTATTATATATACATATATAATAAGAATATATATTTAAATTTAAGAGTCAAATTTATTAATATGATAATATTAAATTCAATACAGACGACCATATGAATAGAAATAAATATAAAATAACAACAATAAATTTATTGGAACAAAAGTAAACGAAAGAATAGAAAACCAAAGTTCGAAAAACTAATAAATAGTTATGTTAAAATAAATGTGTTAAATAAAATATAATTTTCGATGTCATTTAGTACTTGAGTTTCAAAGTTCATATTTTTATCCAAATTTTGTGGTCATCAAATGGGAGAGATTGTTGGGAAAAGAAACACAATCAATCTTATTTTGATGGTAACGAAGTTTGTTAATGTTTTTATCTCATTGTATCCCCAATATCCTTTCAACGTCTAAAAAGTTATCATCTATGTGTCGTGTAGCCGATAAGAGCATGCTTGGTTATGGTAGCCAAATTATGAATCAAAATTAATGCATTCAAAAGTTAAAGAGAAATCAAAATTTATATCTACAAAATTTTTCATTTTTAATTTGTTTTATCTGTAATTGTACAACTGAACCAATATTTATAACTATAGTTTGTCAAACACGAGATGTAACGAAGCAAAAAAAATAGATTATGGTATGGTTTATTAATTATGTGATATCGAACTAAATCATTCTTCTTGAAATAATGTGAATCAGATAGTGATGTCGACGAATATTTGAAATCATATCACGTTTTACAACATATAAAGAACATATATCACTATTTAAAAACAATTGCATGTAAAGTATATATAGAATAGAAAGAATAAATGATATAAACACAGTTAATTATTTGAAGTCAATTATTGAAATAGAATATTAACATATTGATGCCAAAATAAGGAAAACTCGGAGATCATTGCTGACTAACAAATAATAAGCATCGAGCTTTAAAATAATAAAAAACAAATATATCAGCAATATGACCGAGAAAAAGAGATAAATCAACAATAAGAAAGATCAAGAATTGCAAGTAGTGAATATTTTTTAAAAAAATAATGAATTTATGGATATAGTTAGTCATATTTGTCTTACTATTATTTCGTTCCAAAATATGTGACATAAACATGAATTTATACTTCTAAGGTTTGTTCTTTTCGAATGAATAATTTGATAACAACGCCGATGTTGATCGCCTATATATATATATATATATATATATATATATTACTATATTATTAAAGTAGAGACCCTCTAATTAATAAACTTTCAATTAATTGGTGAAGTATGATTTGAAATTACCATTATCTCCTAACTTAATTTTTAATAAAACAAAAATTATTGGGCAAAATAGTCATTTTATACGGTTTTCTCTTTTCTAGCCATTAAAAGCTCACTTTGTGTCTTTTGATATTATTTTATTTACAAAAATGACACTCATTTTCTAAGATATATATATATATATTTTTGAATATTTGTTTTCGAAAAACGAAATGTACGAGCACGCAACGCGTGCAATAAAATACTAGCATATATAATTTATAAAACGTGGGAATAATAATGAATTATGTCCCTAAAGTTTCCATAGTTTTCCAAAAATATACTAACACTTTATTCGTTCCCAATTATGTCCCTTTTTTTACAAAAATGTTCCCTGATATGTCCTCCAGACTAAAATTTTTTTATAATACCCTTAAATTAAAATGTCCTTTTATTTCTTTCCTTAGGCTCAAAAAATGGTATCAGAGCCTAGGTAATTTTATTCAAACTTTATATTATTCATTAAATCATACTCTTCATTGTTGAGAAGAGATTTTCAACAAAATATGGATTCAAACGAAAGTTTGAACAAAAATGATTTCATTTATATGAAATTTCATAAACAGATGAATTTATATAAAATAGATTCTTTTACACACTCTGAAAAGAGTAAGAAATATGATTTCTAATTCTCAATTTTTAGAAATCACACCAGATTCCACTAAACTCTCTGGAGATCTTAGAAAAATCCAAAAGACGATACAATATTATAGCAACCAGCTATATGAAATACCTCGAAAAATTGAAGAAATCCTTAAAAAACAAGAAGAAATTCTTGTAAATCTAAAGGATCTCCAAATTAAAATCCAGAACCTAGAACAAACATCGAGTTCTAGGAAAGGAGGAAGGTTACCACTCTCGTTTGGTACCGAACCTATAGTGACCCTTACCGAGATCACCTACTAAACAGAACTTAGGCATGCAATTAACTTAATCAAACAGTAAACCATAATAAGTTGCGGAAACCATAAACAATAATACAATCTCAAGAAAAGGAATCTGTAAATATCTGAATAGTTTATACAACCAAATCGAAAGCTGTATCAACCTAATACAACAGAAATAAAAACCTAGAAAAAGCTCCAGCTGGCTAACCACTGCCTAGCCCCTCTTGGAACCACCTGCCTCGTCCAATTGCAAACCTGCCCCAAGGAATAGGGTATCCAGAAACACAGAGTACGATACGTGAGCATAAAACGCTCAGCACGAGAGTATGAGTATACATGCATGCAAGTGTACCATCTACTGACTGGAGGTCAAGAATCAGATAACAAAGACAGACCAGGCCCTGGTATGTAGCACGTTGTGTCGTCGCTTCAGGAGGTGACTCACATACCAAAAATACCAGTGGATACGCGGGACCCAAATCGATGGAAGTCCATCCACTAACAGGATAGGGTAAACCCTACTAACAGACATCTCAATAGAGATAGCTCAAGATGTAAATGTATGCAACATAAAATCATGGCATATAAATCATGCAGTCATATAATACATGCATACTCAGTCAGGATATCTCGAATAGTACTTTCGTACCTCAAACACTAGGCGCGCTCTATTAGCTCTAGGTCTATGCTTATAATCCGCACTACACTGCCAAATGATACTAATATCATTAAAGAGCTCTAAAAGCCTTAACTAGGCTATTGCATACTCCTAAATATTTTTAGTAAGCAAAAGCTATACCTTCGTCCGTCGTTAGCCCTTTGCTGTCAATTGCCTCAAAACTAGGCCACAGCTCCGCTACGACGCCTGGATCGCTATGCCACTTCCAAATTTCCAATTGGACGCCTATAATTCCCTAGATCTGAGTTAGAAGGCTAAGAAATCGAGAGAGAAGAGGTGAATGGTGTGCTTTGAAATGAATCTCGGCACCTCTATTTATAGACCATGAATGGAACGTCCGTTCCTCAACGTTGCGTCCGTTCTGCCTGACGAACGTTGCATACGTTCACCATCGTTGCTTCCGATGGTGCCAATGTCACATCAAGTACGTAAGCAGTGACGCATTTCTGATGGCACGAACGTTGCATCCGTTCCTAGAACGTTGCTTCCATTCTGCCTGACCCTCCAGACCATTTTTGATCATTTTGGGTCTAATCCCGGGCTCCGTTAATCCATTAGAAGTCTTCTTAATCCAGTTTATCGGTTTAATTAGCAATTACTTACTAAAACTGGGTACGGGCTAATACATTCTCCCCCACCTAAGATATTTCGTCCTCGAAATCAGATCTTAAGTACCGAATGTAAAACAAGGTGCAGAAACATTCTCTTATTCAAATTGCAAAATTTACAGAGTTTACAACTGAATGCAATTTGAAAATGAAACCAAAATAACTCAGCATGTTCTGTATACATCCTTCTTTCAAGTTCCCAAGTAGCTTCTTCAGTGCCTCGGCGCTGCCACTGAACTAAAACCAGAGGAATGACTTTATTCCGTAAGACCTTATCCTTATGATCCAAGATACAAATAGGTCTCTCAACATAGGTCAAATCCTTATCCACCTGAACCTCAGACCGCTGTAGAATATAAGACGGATCTGCCACATACCGTCGCAACAGAGATACGTGGAACACGTTGTGAATACTGGACAGATACGGTGGCAAAGCCAGACGATAAGCCAAATCGCCAATGCTCTCCAAGATCTCAAACGGACCGATAAATCTGGGAGACAACTTGCCCTTAAGGCCAAATCTGAGAATCCCGCGGAAAGGTGACACCCTCAGAAACACTTTCTCCCCAACATCGAACTTCAGAGGCCTACGCTTAGTGTTAGCATAGCTGGCCTGACGAGTCTTAATCCGTTTTTTTATCTGATCAACAACATCTACTGCCTGCTGGATAAACTCCGGTCCCTCAGCCTGCCTCTCCCCCACTTCTTCCCAGAAGAGTGGAGTACGACAACGTCGCCCATACAATGCCTCAAAAGGTTCCATCCCAATGCTAGTATGATAGCTGTTGTTGTACGCGAACTCGATCAATGGCAAATGATCCTGCCAGGCTGTACCAAAGTCCATAGTGCTAGCTCGAAGCATATCCTCCAAAGTACGGATAGTGCGTTCTGACTGACCATCTGTCTCCGGATGATAGGCAGTACTCAAGCTGAGAGTAGTGCCCATCGCACGCTGAACACTCCCCCAAAACCTAGAAGTGAACGTGGGGTCTCGATCGCTGACAAGGCTCACAGGCACTTCATGAAGTCGAACGATCTCCTGAACATACAAACGGGCCATACGATCCACGGTGTACTCTCGGCTATAGGCAATGAAATGCGCTGACTTGGTGAGTCGGTCCACCACAACCCAGATAGCAACACAATTCCTCGAGGACATCGGCAAATGGGTCACAAAATCCATCGTGATAAACTCCCATTTCCACTCTGAAATAGGCAGACTGTGAAGCAAACCTCCAGGTCGTCGGTGCTCTGCCTTGACCTGCTGACACACCAAACATCTCGAAACATACTGATACACGCTGCGTTTCATCCCCTTCAACCAAAACCGAGTACGTAGATCCTTGTACATCGTGTTGCTCCCCGGATGAATACTCAACTTGGTGCGATGTGCCTGAGACAAGATCTCCTCTCGCAACTCTTCATCCTGCAGAATCACAAGTCTACCAAACAAACACAGAAAACCATCTGACTGATAGTGAAATCCAGACGTACTACCCTCATTGGCTAGACGAGCCAAACGTTGGGTCTTTGAATCCGACATCTGAGCATCTCGATTTCGCGAATACAAAGCTGGCTTGGATAATATTGCAAACATCTGGATACTCTGCATAAATTTATTGTGCTTGAAGGTATACCCTGAATAACAACAATCACCGATTGCACTAGACATAGAACAAGTCTGAAGTGCGGACAGTCGCACCTTGCGACTCAAGGCATTAGCAGTGAGATTAGCAGCTCCCGGATGGTACTTAATCTCGCAATCATAGTCCTTAAGCAAATTCATCCAACGCATCTGCCTCATGTTCAACTCCGCCTGGGTGAACAAATACTTGAGACTCTTGTGGTCGGTGAAGATCTCAAATTTCTCACCATACAGATAATGACGCCAGATCTTCAAAGCGAACACAATGGCTGCCAACTCCAAATCATGAACTAGATAATTGTCTTCGTGCAACTTCAACTGTCTAGAAGCGTATGTAATCACATGCCCATTCTGAGTCAGGACACAACCTAACCCCTGAAGAGAAGCATCCGTGTACACCACATACCCTCCAGATCTTGATGGTAATGCCAACACTGGCGCAGAAGTCAACCGCCATCGAAGCTCACAAAAATTCTCCTCGAACTCAGAGGACCACTCGAAATCAACACCCTTGCGGGTAAACTGCGTCAACGGTCGAGCTAGCTGAGAGAAGTTTAGAATGAAACGACGATAATAACCTGCTAGACCCAGAAAACTACGGATCTCAGCGATCGTCATTGGATGCGACCAATTAAGCACAGCTTCAATCTTGCTCGGATCAACAGAAATCTCATCCCTGGATATGATATGGCCACGAAAAACCACTCGATCCATCCAGAACTCACACTTGCTCAGTTTGGCGTACAACTGCTCATCCCGAAGAGTTTGCAGTACCACTCGCAAGTGAGAAACATGCTCTTCCTCATTACGCGAATACACCAAGATGTCGTCAATTAAGACCACGACAAACTTGTCTAAATACTCCCTGAAGACACGGTTCATCAGATCCATAAATATAGCCGGCGCATTAGTCAATCCAAATGGCATCACTAGAAACTCATAATGCCCATAGCGAGTACGGAATGCAGTCTTGGCTATGTCATGATCTCGGACTCTCATCTGATGATATCCAGATCTCAAGTCAATCTTGGAGTAAACTGAAGTACCCTGTAGCTGATCAAACAAGTCAGCTGACAGTAGTCAATGCACAACCGCATAGACCCATCCTTCTTCTTCACAAAGAGAACAGGAGCTCCCCAAGGAGATACACTAGGACGAATTTACCCCTTGTCCAAAAGATTCTGTAACTGATTCTTCAACTTTCGCATCTTTGACGGAGCCAGACGATACGATGCTCGAGAAATAGGCGAAGTACCCGACATCAACTCTATGCCAAACTCGACTTCCCTAGCAGGAGGAAAACCTGGAATCTCATCTGGAAATACATCTGGGAATTCATCCACAACAGGAATGCTCTCTATCCCAATGCTCTCAGCGGACAAATCAACTACATAGATAAGGTAGCATTCCCTACCAGACTCTAGAGCTCGACAGGCTCTCAAAGCTGATACCAAAGGCATCGGGGGTTGTGCTCCCTCACCATAGAAAAACCAGCTATCACTCCCATCCAAATGAAAGCGTACTAATCTCTGATAGCAGTCCACTGAATCTCGATAGGTAGTCAGCATGTCTATCCCCAGAATACAATCGAAGTCATCCATCGCAAGAACCATGAGATTCGCTATCAAAATGTTCCCTTCGAACTCTAAAGGACAACCCATAACTAGACGCTTAGCCAAAGCAGATTGACCCGTTGGAGTAGAAATAGAAATTACTACGTCTAGTGCAATGCATGGTAACTTATACCGCTTAACAAAACGTGCAGAAATGAAGGAATGAGATGCACCAGTGTCAATAAGTACGATAGCAGGTATACCATAAAGTAGAAATGTACCTGCGATGACCTTCTCATTCTCCTCCACAGCCTGATCATGCCTCAAGGAAAACACTTGGCCAGAAGCCCGCGGTCTCAAATGAGAACTCCCAGCAGGCTGTACCTGCGACCTCTACTGAACAATGGTCTGAGAACCCGATCCCGAACCAGAACTAGAACCGCCTCCCTCAGACAATGGACAATCCCTCCGGAGATGACCAACCTCTCCACATCGGAAACAAGCTCCAGAAGCTTTGCGGCATCAGTCGGTCGAATGGTTCTTCCCACAATGATCACACTTGTCCTTCTTCCCAAAACGGACAACACCAGCAGAACCAGAGGAAGAAGAAGTAGATCCGGACTTCTTGAAAGTTTGAGCACGGGGACCCAAAGAACTCGCAGGCCTAGACTGAGAGAAAGACCTGTTCCGCCGAATGCTATCCTCCACCTGGTGACAACGGCTCACCAAACCCTCGTAAGTCATGTCATCACCAACCGCCACACGGTCATGAATCTCAGGGTTAAGGTCCTGAAAGAACAGATTATAATTCATCTCATAGCTGTCGGCAATCTCAGGGCAATAAGACAACAGATCAAAGAATTTCTGCTGATACTCGTCAATAGACATGGCTCCCTGTCGCAGACTCAGTAGCTCTCCCGCCTTCGACTGATGGATTGCAGGAGGAAAATACAGCTTCTAAAAATTTGTGCGAAACTCGGCCCAGGTGGCCACTCCTCTCGCCGTAACAAAGGGTGTAGAAGTAAACCTCCACCACCTATGGGCTCGCCCATCCAGAAGGTAACCCAGTGTCTCCATCTTCTGCTTCTCAGTGCAGTGGAAAGTCTGGAAAGTCGTCTCCATGTGGTCTAACCAGTTTTCCAAATCCTCTGGAGACTCGCTTCCAACCAAGGGCTTAGGACCCATCTGTAGGAATCGATGCACACTGAAATGATCCTCATCACGACGACGATGATGGTGTTCCCGACGACGCTCCCGGTTGGCATCGCCCCAACGTTCACCAATACTATCGTGACTACTCTGATCATCATGATCCGCCATCTACAAAAATTATCTCACGGTTATCTTTTGCAGAATCTAAATCCCAAAAATACTATGCATGCTCTGATACCATAAATGTAGTGACCCTTATCGAGATCACCTACTAAACAGAACTTAGGCATGCAATTAACTTAATCAAACAGTAAACCAAAATAAGCTGCGGAAACCATAAACAATAATACAATCCCAAGAAAAGGAATCTGTAAATATCCGAATAGTTTATACAACCAAATCAAAAGCTGTATCAACCTAATAAAACAGAAATAAAAACCTAGACGAAGCTCCAGCTGGCTAACCACTGCCTAGCCCCTCTTGGAACCACCCGCCTCGTCCAATCGCAAACCTGCCCCAAGGAATAGGGTATCCAGAAACACAAAGTACGAGACGTGAGCATAAAACGCTCAGCATGAGAGTATGAGTATACATGCATGCAAGTGTACGGTCTACTGACTGGAGGTCAAAAAATAGATAACAAAGACAGACCGGGCCCTGGTATGTAGCACGCTGTGCCGTCGCTTCAAGAGGTGGCTCACATACTGAAAATACCAGTGGATACATGGGACCCAAATCGATGGAAGTCCATCCACTAACAGGATAGGGTAAACCCTACTAATAGACATCTCAATAGAGATAGCTCAAGATGTAAATGTATTCAGCATAAAATCATGGCATATAAATCATGAAGTCACATAATACATGCATACTCAGCCAGAATATCTCAAACAGTACTTTCGTACCTCAAACACTAGGCGCGCTCTACCAGCTCTAGGTCTATGCCTATAATCTTCACTACACTGCCAAATGATACTAATATCATTAAAGAGCTCTAAAAGCCTTAACTAGGCTATTGCATACTCCTAAATATTTTTAGGAAGCAAAAACTATACCTTCGTCTGTCGTTAGCCCTTTGCTGTCGATTGCCTCAAAACTAGGCCACAGCTCCGCTACGACGCCTGGATCGCTATGCCACTTCCGGATTCCCAATGGGATGCCTAGAATTCCCTAGATCTGAGTTAGAAGGCTAAGGAATCGAGAGAGAAGAGGTGAATGGTGTGCTTTGAAATGAATCTCGGCACCTCTATTTATAGACCACGAACGGAACGTCCGTTCCTCAACGTTGCATTCGTTCTGCCTGACGAACGTTGCGTCCGTTCACCATCGTTGCTTTCGATGGTGCCAATGTCACATCAAGTACATAATCAGTGATGCATTTCTGATGGCACGAATGTTGCATCCATTTCTAGAACATTTCTTCCGTTCTGCCTGACCCTCCGGACCATTTCTGATCATTCTGGGTCTAATCCTGGGCTCCGTTAATCCATTAGAAGTCTTCTTAATCCAGTTTATCGGTTTAATTAGCAATTAATTACTAAAACTGGGTACGGGCTACTACAGAACCCTTGTTACATCATAAAGGAAAAACCAAAATGGTACAAAAACCTTTAACTGATGAAGAAATTATGATTAATCTTATAAAAGAAGTATCAGAGAAAAACACTATCTAATGACTACTTTATAAAGATTAAATCTTGAAGATCTACAAGACCTTGCCGATTCATTTGCAAATCTTAAGGTAGTAGATCTAAAGATGAATTCCCCTGAAGGTGAACAACCTACAGGGAATCCGCCAAGATATGTGGTTAAAACAGAAGAACCATATAGTGAATTTTACGTTGGAGAAAATTCCCATCCAGCAGGAATAAGGACAAGAAGGAGTAAAATCTCACTCCATCAAACTCCTTACGAAAAAACTGTTTTAGATCCGATACATCCTTATGGGGTTATTTTAAACCTTGATGTTTTGGACTTTAAAAACAGGAAAGATCTCATAGATGATTGGACGTCAGCTATGAGAATTGCAGCAGGAACATTAGATCTCAATAAAGAAGGATTCGTTAAACTCCTAGAAATGAATCTAATGGGATCGGTCAAGATAGCTTGGGAAATGACCATGCCAGAAACCAAAGAATCAGTCTTAGCAGGAGAATCCCTAAGCGAGATTGGAGGAAGAATGGCTACTCTATTTAAAGCATAATTTATAGGGGTAGACTATTTCAATAATCAAGATACAGAGAAAAAGATAAGATATACTCAAGCTCTGTATAGTCTCGAGTTGCATGATATCTGTCTAGTTGATGAATATATTATGTTATTTACCAAATATAGATGGAATTTGGGTGTCGAGAAAAACGTAGCTATTCAGCTATTTTGTAGTGACCCGTATCCGTGATTAACGATTAATGAGTAATTAATCATATAATCATGTTTGGGTTAAGAATGTAGTGACCCCTATCCGTGATTAGCGATTAATGAGTAATTAATCATGTAATCATGTTTGGGTTAAGTAAAACATGATTAAGGAAGTCCAGGAGGATTAACGGAGCCCAGAAATGGATCCAGGACACTCGAATTTGGTTTAGAAGGTTCCAAGACTCGAGTGGGATCGGAAGCAACGATCCAGGATCGGAGCGTCCGATCGACGATCGGAACGTCCGATCAAGAACGGAGCTTCCGATGGCTGTCGGTGACAGGTGTGTGGTTGCATGTGGACCGAATTGACACGTGGCAAACGGAGCGTCCGATCGGGGAACGGAGCTTCCGATCTGCCGGAACGGAACGTCCGATCGAGGAACGGAGCTTCCGATCGACGTCTATAAATATAGGGTCCGAGCTCCTCATTTTTTACCAATTCCGAATTCCTCTCCTTCGCCTTAGTAGCTCTATTTTGGGCTTTGTGTACTCTTATTTTAGAGTTGGAGTAGGAAATATACTTTAGTATAGTCAGACAGTGTCTGACATAGTAGCGGGGCAGTGCTCAAAGCTGTGGAGCTGTAGCAGTGGTGTACCCTAGTTGCGGGATAGTCGCCATCAGTGGGCTGCCGACGGACGTAGGTATAATAGCTATGGTCTCCTTAAATTATTTAGGAGTATGCAATAGCTTAGTTAAGGCTTTTAGAGCTTAATGAATGATGCATGGATATTTGCATTGTAGAGTTGTTGATAGGCTTGGAACCTAGAGTGGGACTGTTAGGATTTGCCTGTAGTGAGGTACGTAAGTACTGACTGAGATGGCCAGCATGATATATATTATATGTGTTGCAAGAGTATGTGCTATGTGTTTACCATGTTTTATGGCTTTAGCACATGCATATGTTTTTACGGACACTGCATCGAGTACGATGTGAGTTATGACAGTTTCCATCAGTCGAGGCGATTCTTCCTGAGGATTCATGTCTTGGGAATATACGAGTACCACGCGGAGTCGCTCTCTAGCCCTGTACTGTGTATTCCAGGCGCCCAGAGAAAGTGATTTAACCTTGATTTTAAAGTCATTTATGTGTTGCATATATTATATATATCATTGCTTTCGTATTGAGCTTAGAGCTCACGTCCAGTGTTTCTGTATGTCTGGACACCCCATTCGACGGGGCAGTTATAGGTGCATGGTTGGGCACCAGGAGCTTGGAGTAGCCAGTGACCAGTGAAGACAGCAGGATTTAGCTGTAGGTTTTGCCTTTAGAGTTATTTATTTCGATTGGGTTGTATAATCGAATTTATTTATCCGGTTGTATTCTGCCGGTCTGTTTTAATTTAAGTCTTCCGCAGCAATATATTTAATGCATGTTTAATTATGCTCCTAAACTCTGATTAGGTAGTGGATCCGGGCTGGGTCGCTACATTCATTGGTATCAGAGCATATACATGCAAAAGACTTGGGATATAGTACTAAAACCTTGGGTTATCCTTATAGGATGGATGTGACCTTGGAAGAGGTGATGATGCGGCAATTAGTTTGCCTAGAGACTACCGTCATCGGCAGGATTTCTGAAGATTTGGCTTATTAAATTCCAGCAAGTGCGGACAGGAGTGATGGATTGTGTCCGAGTTTTCAAGATTTCTACTCATATGGATCCTAGTTTTGGATCGAGTACCGGATTTTAGAGGCAGTTCCAGAACATTGGATTGGACGCACTTGATGCTTGCATCTGTATCGTCCATACCATGATGACACTACTCTGAAGATTCTCCAGTCGTAGATGGAGAGATTGTCAGATAGACCTTCACCAGAGAATGCCTCGAGTGCCTAAAGCATGACAGGTTTCGAGAGTGAGGTCTTTAACCTCATGCAGAACATGGTTTTGCCGGTATGCTTGTATCGATGTTTTCGGTAGGCACACGGGAAACTTCATGTTCAAAAGCATGATTTAGTTGCAAGAAAAAAACTGACGGTAGATCGTGAGCATAAGAGGTCGATTGACATGCACTGACGCAGAGCATAGCTGGTTAGCTAACACGTGCCATTTCTCCAGAGTTCTTTGTGGGAGGACATGTAGAGAGACTTGGATGGGAGTATGCTTGTATCGATGCGTGTGTCGATTAGAAGCTTCATGCTCAAGAAACGAAGACTAGTACGATGATTTAAATACTGTATCGTGGTAGTTGTAAATCGTATTTCAATTGTAATGAATCATCATACTTTGGTTGTATCATTTCAAGTTCGATTGTACATTTCATTGTATTTTGAATACTGTATGTATTACATGGAATTGTAATTGAGAAATTGTACATAAATGGAAGCAATGATACATGTTTTATTTATCCAGCAATTCGTGAATGATTGCGAGTGATTTCGCTAGGATTGACATTGTTTTACTTGATTAGTATTCAACTGCTGTAACTCATGGGATTTGAGTGAGCCAACTGTGACTGTTTGACTTGTGGTTAGTCTAAGTGTTTTCCTAGGATTGACCTAGTTAGTCAGTGGACTAAAATAGTGCCAGCGATGGGTGGACTCATCTAGAGGCATGGGAATATTGGTCGTTTTCGGACATTGGGCTTTGTTCTAGGTTGTTTCCTTAGAACAATGTACTGTTTGACCTTTGCTAGGTTGAGACTTGAGATGATGGGATTTCATCAGGATGACAGGTCGAGTATATACCAAGATTTGTGAACTATGACCATGACTAGACGTGATGGGGCGCGACCCTATGCCAGTGTTACTCTGGGAGTCTTTGTACTTCAGAGGTTATCTGGGAGCCTTTGTGCTTCAGGATTGGCGGTGGGAAGCTGTTCAGTCTAGGAATTTGGTAGCAGTCACGACAGGGTATGACCTTGGATTAGATATAAGGTTTAACATCGATGGTTCGATATCGTCTGGTGTGCCAGAGATATAGTTTGAGTATTCTACTGTAGGAACCAGTCATGGAGGGATTTCCTTGATAAGTGTATACTCTGAGCAGATAGGTTTTAACCTTTGGGTTACTGCTAGATGCGTGGATCTAGTAGGTGGACGGATTTCTACCAGCGATGGCTAGGGGTTGTCATCAGAATTATGGTTAGAGTTTTTCTGTGATAGGAGTTATCCAAGAATTTGGATAGGATGTTGTTTTAAGACTTTGACTCGAATGCGAGGACTACTCCATGATGAATGACTTCATCTGCATTGGATGATATCAAGTGTTAGGGATTGTACATGACTATTTGAGATGTGAGGGAAGCATGGCCTATACCCGTGAAGCCTTGGTGATTGTCCAGGTGGGATATCGTGGTAAGCTACCCTAAGTCTTGAATTGTCGTACAGTCTTAGCAAGGAATATGATCAGGAGTGCATTCGAAGATTGTGGAAATCTTTGGTATTCGTTAGTTATGCTTCTTGGACTTAGTTTGTCTTTATGTTCATCTCGAGTGAACAAGACAACGAGTAGTAGTGCTGAGACGGCGTAGGATTTGTGCTAATGACTACTAGTGGATATTGATTAACTCTGTCAAGGTTAGATTGGTTAATTCAGTGTACGAGGCAGATGTCAGTAGAAAGACACGAGGATGTGTCATTAGATTACTAATAGCTATGGTTCGGTTACCAAGCGTGGGTTTGTTGAAACCAGAGAGTTTTGAGTAATCTAGTGTTTGGAATAGTAGACTTGGGACAGTCGAGTCAAGAGTAATTGATCGAGCCACTTAGGTGTTGACGATCAGTGGTTATCTGATTTGATAAGTGTGAGTATCAATCAGTAAATCGACGAGGTCGATTAGTAAGTCCAATCGGTGATGATTTGGATGTAGCAATCGAGAAATACTTGGAATAGTATTTTGTCGTTCAAATGCTTAAGAGATGAGTACTTGGTAGAGTCTCGGAGCAGGTGGTGCTTTGAAATCTCTAGGTTGCCGGAGATGAAATCACCAAAGAGTTTTCAATTGACTTGAAGGGTCAAGTTAAGGGTTAACTTGACAGGAGACACAAGTGAAGGAATTGGTAATTTCCAGGATAGTGCTTTTGTGATGATGTCTTAAGTGTACCATTGGAGTTTGGGATCCAACGAGGATTGGATACTCATATGGACATCAGTTGTATGATCGTGAGGTGTGACAATAGCTGGGGTCTATTTTCAAGATCCAGCAAGGGGTGTTACTAAATTTTAGCATGTGGTGCGTGAGATCATGGAAATGATCGAAGCAGTAGTTGATCGGCTTAGTGGTCAACAAGATTTCTGTGGAAATTGAAGACTTCGCAAGACAGCGATGCAGCAACTTTGTTCTTTCCAGTCAGTAAATCACATCTGTGCTGACTGTTTGTCAGAGATTTTACGTTCCAGCTATGACGACAGTCATAAGCATTGTGTGACCAACTATTAGAGGACAAGTGTTTCCCAGGATCGGCTAGGGAATCGACGAATTAGTCTTTTCATTGCTGTGACTGATGAGTTCAGCAAGGGAAGCTATTTGACTATTGAGAATCCGTTGGGATTTAGTCCCAGGATCAGTGTGTTTAATCTTGGGAGGTTGGTATGTGATGATGGCTTCATCAGAGACTCCGAGTTGAGTTATACTAGACGCTTGCAACTGTTGAGTTTCAAGACGGTATAGGAAGCGTTTCCATATGTCTGTGTACTGTGGAATGTTCCAGTCGAACATATTGGTGGGAGCTTGCCTTAGTCTTGATTTGTATACAGTGATTGCGAGTAAGTATAACCATCGGGAGAATGTCTATTGATTGGGAATTCTTGGGTGAATAACCTATGGCTGAGTTATACTAAGAAACATGAACTATGATTTGTACTAGACTGGATGGTCTGAGTTCCCAGTGTTGCCCTTGGGAAGCTGTTTTGCTTCGGTGAGGCATGGGAAGGATAATCAGTCTATGGAATCATGTTAAGAAGTTATGTTGCAGTATAACCCTGTGTCATTTAAATTCTCTGAAGAGAATTAGAGCTTTGTTGTGTCAGCACAGTGTTAGGATTAGTGTTTCCTCGCTAGAGGTGTTGGGCACTGAGGACTTTTGTTGACCAGTGGATTGCTGTATGCTTCGTGATCAGTAAGATCGTGATTGTGACGAAGAACGTATCAGTGCCGTGGTACGTTAGTGTCAAGCGAGGTTAATTGTCATCAAGTAATGCAGTGGTTTCCAGCTTGGAGAATGCTATTGTGATTTAGCATTTATGCAGCTTGCATATAACTCAACAAGAGTCTGAGTATGTCGGAAGCTATTTCAACTAGACACTCGGGCAAGTGTCTGTATTTACGTTCTCGAGGTGTTACCCTAGATTTCGAGGACGAAATCTTGTAAGGGGGGGAGAATGTAGTGACCCGTATCCGTGATTAACGATTAATGAGTAATTAATCATGTAATCATGTTTGGGTTAAGAATGTAGTGACCCGTATCCGTGATTAACGATTAATGAGTAATTAATCATGTAATCATGTTAGGGTTAAGTAAAACATGATTAAGGAAGTCCAGAAGGATTAACGGAGCCCAGAAATGGATCCAGGACACTCAAAATTGGTTTAGAAGGTTCCAAGACTCGAGTGGGATCGAAAGCAACAATCCAGGATCGGAGCGTCCGATCGACGATCGGAACGTTCGATCAAGAACGGAGCTTCCGATGGCTGTCGGTGACAGGTGTGTGGTTGCATGTGGACCGAATTGACACATGACGAACGGAGCGTCCGATCGGGGAACGGAGCTTCCGATCTGCCGGAATGAAACGTCCGATCGAGGAACGGAGCTTCCGATCGACGTCTATAAATATAGGGTCCGAGCTCCTCATTTCTTGCCAATTTCGAATTCCTCTCCTTCACCCTAGTAGCTCTATTTTGGGCTTTGGGTACTCTTATTTTAGAGTTGGAGTAGGAAATATACTTTAGTATACTCAGATAGTGTCTGACATAGTAGCGGGATAGTGCTCGTGTAGCGGAGCAGTGCTCGAAGCTGTGGAGCTGCAGCAGGGGTGTACCCTAGTTGCGGGATAGTCGCCATCAGTGGGATGACGACGGACGCAGGTATAGCTATGGTCTCCTTAAATTATTTAGGAGTATGCAATAGCTTAGTTAAGGCTTTTAGAGCTTAATGAATGATGCATGGATATTTGCATTGTAGAGTTGTTGATAGGCTTGGAACCTAGAGTGGGACTGCTAGAATTTGCCTGTAGTGCGGTACATAAGTACTGACTGAGATGGCCAGCATGATATATATTATATGTGTTGCATGAGTATGTGCTATGTGTTTACCATGTTTTACGGCTTTAGCACATGCATATGTTTTTACGGACACTGCATTGAGTACGATGTGAGTTATGACAGTTTCCATCAGTCGAGGCGATTCTTCCTGAGGATTCGTGTCTTCGGAATATACGAGTACCACGCGGAGTCGCTCTCTAGCCTGGTACTGTGTATTCCAGGCGCCCAGAGAAAGTGATTTAACCCTGATTTTAAAGTCATTTATGTATTGCATATATTATATATATCATTGCTTTCGTATTGAGCTTAGAGCTCACGTCCAGTGTTTCTGTACGTCTGGACACCTCATTCGACGGGGCAGTTATAGGTGCATGGTTGGGCACCAGGAGCTTGGAGTAGCCAGTGACCAGTGAAGACAGCAGGATTTAGCTGTAGGTTTTGCCTTTAGGGTTATTTATTTCGATTGGGTTGTATAATCGAATTTATTTATCCGGTTGTATTCTACCAGTCTGTTTTAATTTAAGTCTTCCGCAGTGATTTATTTAATGCATGTTTAATTATGCTCCTAAACTCTGATTAGGTAGTGGATCCGGGCTGGGTCGCTACATATTTTTTTCAAAAATGCCAAGTCCCTGGAGAGAAATGTTGATAAAAGAATACGTTTCGGGTAATCCAAACATATTGGCAAGGCGCGCTTCTTTTCTAAAAGGAAAATTGGCAGAATGGTGTCACATGGCAGCATTACAAAAGAACTACAAGAAGATAAGGGGTATAAATAAATGTACTCCTTTATGTTGTAAAGAAAATGATCTCCCAACAATCATTGGGAACAGATCACAGGGATTTAAAAGAAAAAAATTCAGAAATAATCCCTATAACAAACGAATGAGGAGTTCTTGGAAACCAAGAACAGTTTGGTCCAAACAAAAGGCCAGATCTTATAGATCAGGAAATAGAAGCGGACCTGCAAGAACATCCCCATCAATGAGTTCATCTCAAAACAGGGGAAGAATACCATCCAGAAGAACTCATACGAGAGCAAGTGAAATTTTTAAGGACTGTAACTGCTGGACATGTGGAGAAAGAGGACATATCTCAACAAATTGTCTAGAAAATGAGAAGAAATGAGTCAAACTCTTTGAAGCAACACCAGACATGGATGATGCGGTCTTCTATCAAGATCTAGTCCAAGTATATCAGTTTGAGGATATACCCTCAGACGAAAGTATATACGAGGAA
The DNA here is from genome assembly GCF_033568475.1 of Henckelia pumila. Lineage (NCBI taxonomy): Eukaryota > Viridiplantae > Streptophyta > Magnoliopsida > Lamiales > Gesneriaceae > Henckelia > Henckelia pumila. The sequence goes on from NC_133121.1 coordinate 80,299,371, forward strand.
GAAATACTAGAAAAATCTGAGAATGAATCAGAATCAGAATCAGAATCAGAGTAAAGAGAAAGTGTTTCGGCAAGAAACACATGAGAGTTTGGCTGGATTTTTTAGTCAAACTACTATATCTCATAATATGATCCAGAGAATTATGAGAGAAAATCCTACTCTACAGAAATATCAAGGATTTTTGGCAGGACAAGTAGAAAGAGTCTTAGGAAACCTGGGCCTTAGATAAAGAAGACACAATCTGATTTACAAGGTATCCAGAAAGGAAATGACAATCCCCATGGAATTAACTAGTAATCAGATTGAAATGCAATTAATTCCTTTTGAAGAAATAAGAGAAGAATTGCAAAAGCTGAAAAGTGAAGTAGCAAAGACGATGTCCTGGATTCATATTGGAGCAATCCAAATAATGATCAAAGCTACTTTTAAAGAAGGAATAGATTCGCCCATAGACATCGTAGTATGCGATAAGAGAATGGGGAATATACAAGATGGTATTCTGTGAACTATCTCAGGAAATTTATGTGCAGGAAAAATTGTAGGAGTTATCTACCTAAGAATAGCCTACAATTTAGCCAACAGAGATTTTAGTCAAGCCTTGACATTGCATCAAAATTTCAAAGAAAAACGATTAATGAAAGAAGGTAATAGACCATATTCTATTACATATCAAATTTCATATGCTCTTTCTAATACTCACCATTCAGAATTATTTATTGGAAATGAGTTTATTGAAATTTCAGAGATTTTTGGAAAGGTTGCTCAATCAATCTACCCAGAAAGAATCGAGTTTCCCTTAATCCAGGAAACATACATTCAAATTCAAGACCAATCGGTTCTATACAGAGAACATAAAATAGAACTCAGAATATTATCCTTTCAGGGTAATCGAATGACAAGTCGTAGATGGGAAAAATCTTCTATTTAGAAAATTCCACCAGAAGAAAAGAAGTTTTTTATAATAGGAAAACTCAGATCTCCAGAAGGATGGAAAGAAGTAAAAATAGTATTCGAAATTACAAGTCATCGGAACCAATTCCCTTGTAACTCGATTTACTATTTGGAACAACAGGAAAAATGAACTTACCAAGGAGTGATAAATATTGGAGAATTGGAAGTTCAAATATGTGGAATTCCAGGAAAAGAAGTAGATCAACTCATTCTTGGTCTAGAATTCCTTGAGGACCATAAACCATGGAAACGCTTTGAAAGAGGAATAGAGTTTATTGAAAAAGATAAAACTTGGAGAATTCAATAAAAATTCTACGAGATGGCCAATCAAGAAAATTGGATAAGGGATAATCCATTAACCAGATTTGAGAACTCTGTTCACAAACAGAGGAAGAAACAATTCTTGAAGTTAGTAAATCATGAGCATGATTTACTAGAACGCATTGAGGAAGTATAAAAGAGTAACCATACTCTACCTACTGAAGCCTTAGAAATATTGAGGCTAAATAGTCTTAATCGGATTACTAAGTTGCAACACAACCTATTAAAAATGGCGGGGCCATTTAGTAATCCTTTTAAATGACAACAAGTCCTTTCTCCATATACATTCCAATTGGGATGTTGTATGAACAATATAAGGCTGAATACTTTGCAACCTATATTGATTCAGGAGCATGAATTTGTACATCAAAAAAGAGGAGTCTTCCCTACATATTGTGAAGAAGAATTGCCAAAAATTGTTGGACGAGATTTCTCGAAAATAATTCTAATTCTTTGCAGAGGAATAAAACAAGCAGATATCCTTATGGGAGGCGCATGTCAGACTCCTTGGTACAAGGTAAAGACACCACCAATATATTTCCATGATACAGGAGCCGATATCTTGTTAGAAAATAACTTTTTACAAATATTTAAAAAGTACACACAAGATAACGAGTTAAGACAACTTATGTTTACTACCATTTGTGATCATAAGATTACCGTTCAACGACTCAAGATGGCCTTTTATAGACAAATGCCAATATTGTTCCAAAGCTAGCGTAGTGATAAAGGACAACTTTTTCACCCAAAGATGAAAGATTCTAGGAGATTTGGAGAAACTATGTTGAAAATAACAAGAGAACAAGAACTCCAAATAGAGGATATGGATCTTCTCAAGGTAACTCTAACCCATAGGGATATAGAATTGTAGAACAAGGTATCCCTTGAAGATGTCAAAAAGAGGCTCAAAGAAAGTTATAATGAGCATCCTTTGGCATGGTGGGATAGAAATCAACTCAAAGCCAGCCTTACTTTAAAGGAAGGCAAATAATATGAGTCCGTTAGATATAAGCATATCCCGATGAACATAACAGATCAAAGGAATATGAAAATGATTATCAAAGAACATTTAGACCTTGGTCTAATCAAAGAAGGAGTGTCACCATATAGTAATCCAGGTTTTCTGGTCAGAAATCATGGTGAAATAAAAAGAGGAAAACCCAGGTTAGTTAATAATTACCAAGGAATTAATAAAATCCTGGAGTTTGATGGGTACTTCATACCTAGCAGAGAACACCTAATTAGTTGTGTATGAAATGCTAGGGTGTTCTCAAAATTTGATTTTAAATCTGGATTTTACAAGATTCGTATGGAAGAAGGCAGTAAGAAATTCACAGTCTTCTCTACTCCACAAGAAAATTATATTTGGGAAGTTATGCCTATGAGATTGGCTAATGCACCCCAAATATTTCAAAGAAAGATGGATAATCTATTTAAAGATTATTTCAACTTCATGTTTGTTTATATTGATGATATTCTTATAGCATCAAAAAACATAGATGAACATGTTAAACATTAGAGATTTTCTCTAAAATTTGCAAACAAGAAGGACTTGTTTTATCTGAAAAGAAAGGAGTCATAGCAACAAGGAAAATTGAATTCCTTGGTATTGAAATTGATGAATCTGGAATAATTCTACAACCCCATATTGTGGAAAATGTATAGAATTTTCCAGATAAACTAAAAGACGTAAAACAACTCCAAAGTTTTCTTGGAGTAGTTAATTTTGCAGAAATATTCATAAACAACCTAGCCATGTACAGGAAGGTGTTCAGTCCTTTATTAAAAAAGGATGCAAGATTTATATGGACCGATGAACATACTAAAGAGGTAACCCAGCTAAAGGAGATATGTAAGAAACTCCCGAAAATGGCTATACCTGTAGATGAAGATGAGTTGGTGTTATTTACACATGCCAGCGACGATTGATGGGCTGCAGTCCTTACTAAGCTCACTCCAGATAGGAAAGTACCATGTAGATAATGTAGCGGCCTTTTTACAGAATCTGAGGGTATCAGATGGCATATCAACGAAAAGAAATTTTACGCAGTTAAAAAGGCTTTTGAGAAATGGCCTTTATTTTTACTTGCTAAAAAATTTACTTTGAAAGTTGATAATACCCAGGTAAAATCTTACTTAAGAAATAAAATTGAATATAAACCAGAGAAGACTAAATTATTAAGATGGCAAGCTTTATGTCAAAATTATATTTTTGATACTGTTATTATTAAATCTCATGAAAATATTCTTGCAGATTTTCTAACAAGAGATGGAAGGCGGTGACATGGATTTCATCATGAAAATGCAGAGGCATCTCAGGGAACACCTTGGGTTCCTTCAAACCGAGTTCAACCAGTTAGCCATTAATGCTGAAATGGCCGGCAGGTTACAACAAGCTGATCAGATCAAAGTATCTAATCGAATTACAGGATGTATGCAGGCTCAAACTCAATTATGGGCTGCTATTCAAGGGCCAATTGTAAAGGCTATAGAGAAACCATTGGTTAATCATAAACAAGATATGCTAAAACCATTGGTTTAACAAGAACAAGAAATAAAGCCACCGGTTGTGAAACAAGATAATGAGGATTCTAAAACACAGGAAACAAGTGCTAATCTATCATCAGCTTTTGATGATCTAGATAAAGCAACAATTGATGAGGATAACTCATCAAGTCAACCCTCCGCCTCTGGGGTAAAAGGGGAAGAGATCAATCTTAGGTCCAATACATACAAAGGCAAATCTAAGATTGATACTAATCCAGTTGTCATTTCTTCATTTCAGGTTTATCAACAAAGGTGGGAGAAATTAAGTACAAGAAGTGAAATTAACTCAAACAGTTGCAGGGTTGATGTTGCAGAAATATATTCAAGGATTTGACTAAAAAATAATGTCAATCCTAAGGATGTAAAGCTATGGTATGAATTTGGGTCTTTAGCCTCAGTTTATACAACTTCACCAGGCTTCCAGGAGATATCACAGCTACCAAAATGGATTCAGGAAGCAGTCCAAGAAACATGAGCAAATAATTACCATTTGTCCAGAGGAGATGTGCTCGAGTTATACTTCTTTAGTGCAGCTCCAGAACCAATAGGAAAAAGATCACATGAGTCCTTTAATTTCATTAAGTTAAGGAGACCTAATGTAAATAATCAAAGATTTATCAAGGATCCTATATCTGAAGAAGTACCATTGGTGTCCACTTTCGGAGAAAATGAAATCTCAACGAGAAGGGCATGGAGTATCTGGGTCTATCTCACCGAGATGGACAATGTCAAGTTTTCGTTTAAATTTTATCAGAATTCTATGAATGGACCATTCCTGTTAAATACAATGACAGGAAAAACTACGACTTTTGCGGAAGAACTCTTCAAAAAGAAGATAAACCTTTTGTGGAACAACAAGCTACCGGGGAGTAAAGAAACTCGCCGAAAATTTTGCAATATGGCTCATATCGAAAGATGGTCAGAAAAGATCTGCCCAGAATGTCCAAACCAAAAGGAGTCAGAATTTGGAAAAACCTTCAAACCCCGAACGGATCGGAAGGATTTTTTCGAGACAAGCAAAGGTGGACAAGGACCACTGAAGACACGCTTTCACAGGGGCCCACTTCAAAAGCAAAAAGATGCCCCGGCAAAATTAAAGAAGACATGTGAGGAGAATAGAGCCAAAATAAAGTGGCAGACATGTGACTCCTCCACTAGTAAAAGATGCCATCAATAATGACATAAAAAATTCAAGACAAATGTCATCAATAATGGCATAAATAATTAAAGACAGCTGTAAGATTTCCTGAAGTTTCTCGGTGAAACGAGTGGAACTTCAGCTATAAATACAGGCATTTAAGAAAGTTGAAAACATCGATCATTCCCTTCAGTTTTCTTACGAAATAAAAATTATTGTAATATTTCTCTTTCTAAAGTTTGTATTAATTTTCTGTTTTATGTATTTCAAGAACAAGACTACTATGAGTAGCTAAACTAGTTATCTCCTCCTCTTCAAAGGAGGTTGATTTTTGTAATAATATGTTGTCTGAATAAATTTTCTAAGTCTCTTGTTTATCCATGAGCATATTTTATAATTAATTTTATATACCATACGCCTTAAGGTAGAAGACGAATTAAGGCTGTACTGGGTGTCATTGAAGGAGCTTGTGCAGAAACCATCTGTTGCGACTGCGTGGTTGAGTGTGAGGAGCACTTCGTAAAACTCGGCAGGTATGACTCGATGACACTATGGTCAAAGATGTATTTAAATTTTAATTAATCTTACGGAAGCATGATGAGCTTATGCATAATTTCTTAAAAAATGGTAAGAAAGGGTAAATAGGCATTATTTAATTTTAAGAACATATTCAGGAAATTTTTTAATTAATGAAGGATAATTTTGGATAATAACAAAGAAAAGGGATATAATCGGGACGATGGTAAAACTATAAGGACATAATTATGAATTATCCCTAAAACCGTGAATTGAAGGACAAATTCTTTTCCATATGAATTCGCAACCTTTTATAAAACCGTCAATCTTATTTCTAATTTATTTTTATTTCACGTGTTTTTGTACTTAAGTTGTCAAATAAGACTAGTATTGTAAAAAAAATTTGTTAGAAAAAAAAAAACAAACTAAATATATTATTAGAATATTAAAAAAAACCTTAAATTACTATTTATATTTTTTTGTTTATATATATATATATATGGAGGATACCCTGTACACTAGTTTGCGCGCAGGGTTTGAGCTGACGTCTCACTTATATTTTGTTTAAAATTTTTTGTCGAGATGCTTACATGAAAATTTTAACAAAATTTTTTAAAAAAAAATTAAATACTACAAGTGGGTCGTCAGCTCAACTGACGTCCATATATATATATATATATTTGATATCTTGGACACTATATATGTATTTGATATCCTGGACACTAGGAAATTATGGACGTCAGCTGAGCTGACGGCCGACTTGTAGTATTTAATTTTTTTTAAAAAAAAATTTGTTAAAATTTTCATGTAAACATCTCGACAAAATATATATATATATATATATATATATATATATAAAATTTTATTATGCTGCCCAACAACTATGCCCAATTCCGTGTCCACTATGTACAATAAGTGAGTTGACCAGTACACTTAGTGAGTTGACTTGGACATGGTGGGCACGGAGTTGGGCATAGTTGTTAGGCAGCATAACAAAACTTATATATAGAAATTTTCAGTTGCCCAACCATATTTTCCCACTTGGTCCGCGACCACTAAAATGCGAAAAAAAAAAAACAAAAACCACTAAAACCCACGTCGCGGACCAAATGGAGAAACATGGTTGGACAGCTAAAAATTCCTATATATATATAATTTTGTCACTTCATCTTGAGTTGCGTCATGTGGAATTTTTGAATGGGAATTTGGTTGAAAAAAGTTATTTAAACTAAGGTTAATAGTGAAACATTTGTTTTTTAACATGAGGATTAGTCAAATATATTGACTAAAATTTAGTGGTTTTAGCGACTTCAATTATGACTTGTTTTTTTTTTTTTTTTTGGTTTATCATGAACACTCATTTCATAATTATATTATTTCTGTCTTTATATTTGTCTGTGACAAAATTTAGTAACGGATTTGTGCATTCCATTACTAAAAAATTGAGATTCGAAGTTTGTTCTAATACCCATACCTTTCACTCCCCGCATACCGATTGCCAAACCCATAATAAAACATTCAACTTCAATTTACACAATCCACCACAATTCAACATCAAACATAGGCAACACATTAAACAACAAAAATCAAATTCAAGTGAAAACATCAAAATATGTAGATGAATAATTGTTCAAATATCAGCAGAAATCATTCAACATCTGAGTTTTAACTCACCGAAATCACTCAAATCAATCTAATTAATTTTATTTTAATTCATGCAACAAAATGACCATAAGTAATGCACCAAATTGATCAGAGTGGCCTATCAACAAAACTTGAATCCAAATCCTAATTCCGATGTGTTGTACATCAGCTGGAGCTGCCTGAGTCATTTTCTTGAATGCAGGTGATACTTCTATTAGAGCACAACTACATTCTGTTCTTATCTTCGTGCACAATTCCTGTATCTTTGCTCAGATTTCCATTGGCGTGTGCAACAACAAGAACTTATTTTAAAAATTTTAAAGAACATATGTAGAATAAGACTGATACTATGAAGAATATCAAATATCCATATATGCTATGGCCGAACCACATAAATCATGTGTTGCTCTGTATGCTAATTCAAGAAAATCTAAAAAAGAAAAGGTTAAAACACCTTCAGATTGCGGATTAATGCTTTGATTCGGTATGCACATTCTCGTATAACTGCACCAATAATTAGGTAGCGGTCCCACGGTTGGCGGTATCTAAACTTACCATGCCTCGACTCCCATTTTTCAAACTTTACCTATAGTTACAGAAACTCACTAAATTTAACCAGTGATCTCTCTTTGTTTTTAAACAGAAACATAGGATTGAAAAGTGGATGAAAAACAGATTGAAAGGTGGATGAAAAAAAGAAGCCAAAAACCAACATAGAAATTGAAATGCAGCCATCTTTTTGCAAACATAGGATCATCATAACTCATAGGCATCACAATATCACAGTATACAACACAAACGAAATCGCTTATTGTGGCAGCATCACATCGTTTCGAAACAAAACAGGTACAAAAACACAAAACTAGAATCGATTACTCCCATTCTCCTAACACAATATCTCATCAGAAAGCAAACTTTTCCAATGTCTTACTCAACTTTCAACGACTTTTCGATGTCAATAACGAACCGATACCTCACATCAGACTTCAGGAGACGCTCCATGGCCGTGTTAATGTAATCTATATTGATCATCTCCACCTCCGGCAGTATATTGTGTTTTGCTGCAAAATCAATCATCTCTTGCGTCTCTTTCAGACCCCCGATTGCACTTCCGGATATTGTCTTCCTCCCTGCAGTCATTCATTTTCGACCATGGTGCCAAAATAAACAAGTGAATATATAAGTCGGTATTATTAGAGTGTTAACAGGAGAAATGAAAACAAATTTTCAATGTTATTGTTTTTCACTACACGATTTGATAAGATATACATCTGAAAAAAATTTATAACTATTCTCTTGAATTTTTTGTTTCTTGTTGGTAAAAGACATTTACTCACCTTGAATCAGAGGGAAGGAGTGCAGTTCAACTGGCTTTTCCGGAGCACCAACCAAGACAAGCTTCCCGTTGGGCTTTAACAAACTTATTAAAGGTACTACGGGATGAGTTGCAGACACGGTATCAATGATACCATCCAATGTCCCGGCTGCAGCCTAAGCACACACGCGAAAATCGCTTAGATAATATATAATAATTCCATCATACTCGAATTCAAGAAACTAATTATCAACTGAAACTGACAAAAAGAGAGAAGAAAAGAAACCTGCATCTGCTCAGGGTCACGGCTAATCAAAAACCCATCAGCACCAAGAACGTCGATAGCTTCCTTCTTTTTATTAATCGACGTACTGATGACTGTCACATGAGTCCCAAAAGCCTTAGCAAACTTCACTGCTAGATGGCCGAGGCCACCAAGACCAACCACGCCGATGTTCATCCCCTGCTTGTCAAGTCCAAAGTACCTTAAAGGGCTGTACGTCGTGATCCCGGCACACAAGAGAGGAGCACCAACATCAAGAGGCAGATTCTCAGGCCAACGAATAACAAAATGCTCATCCGCAACCATGATATCAGAGTAACCTCCATATGTCACCGTCCCGTCAAAGTAAGGCATACTATATGTGAGTATCTGCTTGGCACAATAATTTTCGAGATCGATAGCACACTGATCACATTGGCGGCACGATCCTACCAAGCATCCTACGCCTACTTTGTCTCCAACCTTGAATTTCTCCACTTTTTCACCAACTTCGGTTACTATTCCAACAATTTCATGCCTAGATATCAAGAAAAATATGCACATAAAGTCCCTTGTCTCGATTACCATAATGATGTCACCGCCACATACATCAAATCCTCAGATTAATATTTAAATTTCAGTTGAGGATTAGGCATACTTATACAGCAACAAAGAAGGGTCAAGAAGCTAACACTTGACAAGAACTACAAAAAATGTAATAGGACATCTCATTTTGCACATGAAAAATGAAAAATAGCTTCCAAAACCAAACCCCAAACTAGCTTGAATTCCTCCAAAATCAGAGTACAAGAACAACCCATATTCCATTATACATCAACTAACTCATATCCACAAAATATTTACACCAGAACACACATACACAAACAGATACAGTATAAATCTGCAGACTGAATCCCACCATACACGTTTATGCAAATATCAAGATTCAAGAACCCATGATCCATTATACCTCAAGAACACATATTCACAGAATATTTACACATGAACACACACACACAGACAGTGTAAATCATACCCAGGAACAATAGGATATTGGGTAATCCCCCACTCGTTCTTGACCATATGAAGATCAGAATGGCAAACGCCACAATACAGAACTTTGAACTGCACATCACGCTCCCCGGTAGCTCTACAAAACAACGCATGAAACAAATTAAACAATCCGAAAGAACCCATCTTTCTCATAAGAAAAAGACTTGACCTTTCTTTCATTATTCCCAGGTCTTCAAAATCCGAAACACAAATGAAAACTAAGATCCGTACCTTCTAGAGAAGTTGAAAGGAGCTAAGACCCCCGAAGTGTCATTTGAAGCCCATCCAGCAGCCTTCACTGGGTGCTCTGTTTCCGGTGATTTCGCCATTGGTATGAAAAAAACTCGCAAGAAACAATGACTGGTGAATACCAAAGACAACAGCTGCATGAGCATTGACTGGTACTTGGGAATTTATAGCAAAATTAATTAATGAGCTTTTTGTCGGGGAAAACTTTATTGACGTCAGCAGTGAGCTCACAAAAAGTAAGATGAATAAATGAGAACACGTGAAAGTCAAGACTCAAACCAAACTCGTTTACATCCTTCCACCACAAGACAAAGATTAGACGGATCCTGCTACATGTATAAACAGGGGCGGATCTACGTAAGGACCGGGGCCACGGCCCGCCGAAAAGTTTAAAATTTTTTAGTATTATATATGAATATATTTATATAGTATGTATATTAATTTTAATAACTACCAAATTTTATGTTTAAGTCTCTAGCCTAGATGGCTTGCACAGTTTTATTTTGGAAATGGGCAACGGTTCGAAACCTTCTTCCCCCAAATTTCACTTTTTTTAATTTATTTATCTTAAACTCATAGATTAATGTTTTTTTAAAAATAATTATTTATCTTGGACTAATTGATTAATTGACACATCTTCAATCTTTTTTAATTGAGACAATTTTAATATCTATTATTAAGCCTTTATTAAATTAAATTACTATTTTTCATTTATAGTTTTTTAATTTATTTGTCTTTGACTCATGGATTAATGATTTTTATTTATTTTTCTTGAACTCATGCATTAATTGACACTTATTCAATCTTTTTTAATTGAGATAATTTTAATGTCTATTATTAAATCTTCATTAAATTGACTTATTTTTTTTCATATATAGAAAGTATGAGAATTTCTTATAAAACTAAAACATTACTTCTTAATTTATTTTACCTCAATTTTTTCTCGTATTAAAAAATATTTAAAAAATTAGTTTAAAAAAATACTTCTAAACTTTAAATTTAAATTTTAAAAATTAAATATAAAATTACAAAAAATTAGGAGTTTTATTAAGTTAATTTTATTTCGTTAATAATATCGACAGATATATGTGGCTCTCGAACATAAAGTTTCTCAATTTTTTCTTTTATATATCACACTCAAAGAGAAAGTTTTAGAAAATAGTGTATAAACCTAAAGTCAAAAGAGCGAAATAAATAATCATCGTTGGAAATTGGTAACTCTAATACTGTCGCACATATTCGTCACTTAATATGCGGCCCCCCCAAATTTTACGTCCTGGATCCGCCCCTGTGTATAAATTGGATTACAAATTGAGTTATAAATTATATTTGTAATTAAAAAATTATCTTAAATGCATTTTTAAAAGATTTTTTTCAAATAAAGTGTAGAGATAATTTTGTAATTTCAATTGCATTTTGTAACATTTGTGCATATAACATTGTCTTAAACTTTTCAATGATAAATGAATAATAGAACGATGATAAATGGATATTTGGAAAAAAATTGAGTAACAACATGGTATCTAACAAATTAAAGAATTTTTTTTTAAAAATTAGCTTCTAGGAATAAATTTATATAATAACTAGCTTTCATACTTATGTGCATATAAAAAAATAAAGAATTAATTTTCATAAAACTAAATTATCAATCAAAATATATAGATAAAAATTAATTATTTTTTTGATACTTTTTTTGAATAAAACTTGTAATATTATTGAATCATGAAAGGTCTTTGATTACAAGTTTTATCAACCACAAAGAAAAAGCACCCCGCACCCAAACAAAAAGTGTGGAGTTAGAAATAGCAAAAGAAGCAAGCGAATGAGCTACTCTATTAGCCGATCTTCGAACGTGTCGTAGAGAGCCATTAAAAGCAAGACCAAGTAGAAATCTGATCTCATCCTCAAGCGCAGTCGTATAACTCATATCCTCCTCTGTGACTGCTTGCACTGCCAAAAAAGAATCCGAAGTGATAAAGTGAATCTAGAAATCATTGTCCCGAGCCATATTTAAACCGACCAAAATTGCTTCAAGTTTAGCATAGACAATAGAGGGAGGCCTCTCAATCCTGCACCCAAAATCTAGTACTGAATATTTTTGTGAAATTATACAAAAAAAATATGATTAAAATGTTCTGCGAACTATGGAATTGAATATGAAAGATATATATACATATATATATATATATATAATATAATATATGTAAGAGTGGGTGCCCAGTGAGCCAACTGTGTGGCTATGGGCTTTGATGACTCTTTGTATAAACAATCTTTTGTTTAATATTATTTACACTTTTATGGCAATGACTTTATATTACTTCATATTGTTATATTGTGATATACTATTGTTGTTTTGATAAAGACCTTGAATATACTATAGTGTATGTAAGATGTGGTAGAACATGGAGATGTCTATCATGAAATACATCTTATAGTCACTGTATGTTCTAAAACCGTTCCTAGTCGATTGAGCCGTCCGATAATAAGGATAAGGATCGCTCGAGTTTGAGACTAGCATTTGCGATGCGGAGTACCACGTTTCATTGGTAGGGAACATAGAGATGTTCGAAGCATGCAAATGGATATTCATAGGATGAATAATCGAACTACCCTATCCGGACTTTCCAAGTGGTTATCACTTATCGAGTGGATAAAGTCCGCGGTTTTGGTTGTACACCATTAGTCCTTACGACTTGAAACATCATGGAGACTCTATATGCTAGTGCTGTGCTTTGACTCGTTTACCGACTCTATGGGGGTCATCAGGTGTCGAGATTGGGTACAGTTACGACACATATAGGAGTCAATGCATTGTTGTCAAGGATTCACCACATACTTGCGAGTGTGGATATCCTATGCGATCTGAGGAGATATTAGTGTGACAAATCTCTGGCCAGAGTACTTGATGTGATTTAAGAAATGGTTTCTTAGTAGCACATGCGATGTCACTAATTTGATCTTCAAGATGTATTGCATAGTTATCGAATCTTGAGCGACTCTCGATATACCAATGGTTGTTGATTCGATCGGGATATATGGATGAAGGGACCGTACTGTACGCTAACCAAAATCTACTGGTTCTTGTAGGCACTATCAGTGATACCTAGGGAATCATGGGGCGATGTTGCTAGGCGCTTTACCATGATTCGTTGGGCAAGTCGGAAAGTGTTGTTCCGAGTCACAAGGAGTTGTGAGCCCACGGCTAGCTGTATCCCTGAACCATTGAGGGTCACACAGTGTAATGGAGTTTTAATCCCCGTTGAGATAGTTAAATTTAAAGAGTTAAATTTAATGAACTAAGGAGTTGGACTTCTTAATTAAGAGTAAGGGAGTAGGGTTTCCTAAAATGACATAGGGATGGACATTTTTGGAAACCACTGAATTCGGATTCAGGAAAATTTATTTTGACTTTAAAACGTGCAGAAATGGTTTCTGTGCACATTGGTGAAATCGTTTCATCAATCGGAGTCACGATGAATTTTATATTAATTTCTGAACGAGCGGCTTTGCTTGTCAGGCCCCAGCTTATGATTAATGGGCCCTAAGGTGTTAGTGGCCTGCATTATAAATAAGTTATTTCAGTACAGAAATTACACACAACAGGTCATAATTTTGAGAGCAAATTTTCGAAACCCTCCTCTCTCTCAAAGCATTCGGCCGACCCCTCCCCCTCTGCCCGAGATTTTCCGGTCTGTGATTTTGAATTGCAGTCTGGAATAGCGAATCAGATTCGTTTATTCTCTTCGCAGAAAACTTCTGATAGATTTTCTAGTGCAATCTATCAGAGGGATTAAACCTCTGTTCGTGGACCTGATTGAAGGAGTTCATCGGTTCCAGGGAGAGACAACAAGAGCAGATCAAATCTGTTGGTGTCCATTAATCTCGTTGCGAGATTGGAGGTAAAATTTAATAACTGTTATTTAAATTTTACACACACAATAATTTAATCGTTGAACGGTTGATACCCACACTATGGAATTGTTCCATAACAAAATTTTTAAACTTCCGCTGCACCGGGTATCAATCGTGATTGATCTGACCGCCAGTTTTCCAACAGTGGTATCAGAGCCAGGTTGCTCAGATCAAACGATTAAATTAATCAATTGTACAAAATTTTTGAGTCTCGGTTTTTGAAACAAAATAAATATTTTTAAATAAAAAAAAAAATTTTTTCGGGGCAAAACCCGGGCAGCGATTGGATCGCTGCCCGGTGGGGCAGCAATTGTTGCTGCCCCGGGCGGCGCACGGCGCCGCCCAAGGCGGCGACCGTCGCCGCCCAGGGCGGCGCACGGCGCCGCCCAGGGGCGGCGCCAGGCGCTGCCCTAAGGGGGCAGCCGGGCTGCCCCCGGCCCGCGCCCCGGGTGCGGGCCGGCCCGGGAGTGTCCCGGGCGGCCCGCGGGAAAAATTATAATTTTATTTAAAAATTAATTTTAATATTTAAAATTTTATTTTTGGTCCGGTCAAAAATTGTTTTTGATTGGTTCACGAGATTTCGGATCGAATTGTTCGAGTCCGTAAATTTTAAAATTGATTTTGGATAAATTTGAATTTTTGGAAAATTTTAATATTTTATCCGTAAATTGAATTTTGAAATCAATTATTTTGGTACAATTGATGATAAGATATGATCTTATGATATATTAAGTAAAATATGATTTTATTTGTAAAATTGGATTTTATAGATAAAATATGATTTTATTTGATATAGAGATAAAATATGATTTTATGTGAAATGAGATTTTATATATAAAATATGATTTTATCTTGTTTAAATTTGAATTGCCACAGCATGTTATCCAATAAATTAATTTTGAATTAAATGTTATTGGATAAGGATGATCGATTGTCATGACCAATTTTGTAGGTGTATGTTAGGAATTTACATTTTGTCTTTATTATTGTTGGTTTTATTAATGGGCCTGGTTTATGGCCCGATATGAATGTCATATGTAATAAAAGTGGGCTTGGTTTATAGCCCGTTCCCACCCCCTAAAAATGTATCCCCTACTTGTCATTGTTATTTATTGTAAATACATTAGATTTAGTGGGAGATCAAGATTTGAAGATGGTGGGCCCAGCAGACAATGAAGACTGAAGAAATGTAAATTGGAAGCATATGTAATAGGATTGCATTTGCATACTGCATATTACCTAGGATTGGACTAAGACCCGTGATTGGCAACCACGGGTCAATTAGAAATGGAATCGATCATCCTATATAATATGTGATATTATGATTGTATGCATGTTTAGACATAAATTGCGTGAATCCGGCAATGCATGCAATAAATTAAATATGATGAGACAAATAATTTTATAAATAAAATCCCTCATTTTAAATATGATTTAAAATTTATATCAAGATAAATAAAGGAAATTTAAATATTGTTTAAATGTTCCTACCTTCCATCAACGGTCAATGTATGTGATGCTACCCGCGGATACGGTCCGGCTCATATTATTGGGGGGCCCGTCCGTCGGAAAGCTGTACATTGGATCGACAAATGTTGTAAGTTGGGTGGAACTCCCATGGGATCGGCTCATATTATTGGGGGATCCACATGGCGACCGTCCATCACAACTTAATATTGATGGGTCATCTTGACATGTCACTTTAAACGGCGTCATATTATTGGGCCCTTATTGGACATGAGGTAAAAACATGGGGGTTGCTTTGGAAGCAATTGGGCTCTACCTTTTGAGAATTATGGTTGGCTGATATTATTCGGGACCATAAGTTTGTCAATTGGACTCCATGTTCTCACTAAGGAAAAAGTTTCCCGTTTTCACTAGAGGGTGGTGAAATCGTTAAAATAGTGGGAGTGAGATTCATAAAATTAAATTCGCCTATTTTATGTCTTAGTAAATTGTTAAACAATCATTGATATATGTCTGTTTTCCTTTTCAGTATTTCATACAATGAATTCGCGAAATCCTTTATTCTCGATCCTCGAACAAAACAAGCTGACTGGCGCCAACTATACGGAATGGTTCCGGAAGTTGAAGATTGTCTTAACTTCGGAGAAAATGCTCTACGTGTTAGAGAAAGCACCTCCGAAGGAAGCACCAGCTGACATAAGTCCGGAGGAATTGGCCAAACTTGATGCATGGTGTGACCATGACATCAAGACCAAATGCTATATGCAAGCCTCGATGTCTGATGAACTCCAGAGGCGATTTGAGAACACGGTGAATGCTGCTGACATTCACGCGCAACTCAAGGAACTTTTTGGGGCTCAGTCGAGGGCTGAAAGGTTCTCTACTGTTAAGGAGTTGATGACGTGCCGCATGCGTGAAGGGACTTCGGTCCGTGATCATGGGGTACGAGTGATTTGGCTCATACAGAAGTTAGCGACCCTTGATTTGGTGTTGGAGCATGAACTCAATGTGGACTTGCTGCTTCTATCTCTTCTTCATTTGATGGATTCGTGATAAATTTTAATATGAACAAGATAGAGGCCACCCTTGAAGAGATGGTCAATATGCTCGTTACATATGAATCCACACTTAAGAAGGATAAGCCAGCTTTCTTGGTGGGCTCCTCATCTTCTGCTAAGAAGGGGCCAAGTATGAAGGGTAAGAAACGTTCTGCCCCACCCAAGAAAGTGGAACCCGAGAAGAAGCAAAAGACAAAGGCTTCAAACAATGGAAAATCCAAGGATGTTTGCCATTACTGCAAGAAGCCGGGTCATTGGAAGCGCAACTGCAAGGAGTATCTTGAGCAGTTAGGAACTGCAAAGGGTATGTTCTATATCGAAATAAACATGTCACTTAATACAACTTCTTGGGTATTGGATACCGGATGTGGATCTCACATTTGCAATGATTTGCAGGTGATGACAAGAAGTCGCAGGCTTAGAATGGGTGAGACCCAGCTGAGGCTCGGGAATGGTTCCAGAGTTGAAGCTACGGCCATTGGAGATGTTTGTTTGATTTTGCAGAATGGTTTTAAATTATTGTTGAGAGATGTTTTATTTGTGCCAGATTTAATTAAAAACATTATTTCTATTTCTATGCTTGATAGAGATGGTTATTCTTGTAATTTTGTGAATGGGATTTGCAATATTTACAAGAATGAATGTTTAATTGGAAATGGACAACTTGAAAACGATCTATACAATTTAAAACTAAAAGACGTTCCAGTGAATTGTATTGACAAACCGGCGACAACAAACAAAAGGAAAATCGATAGTCAAAACCCGGCAAACCTTTGGCACGCTAGACTAGGTCATATTTCCTCAAGGAGGATGAACAAGCTAGTGGGAGAGGGCATGTTTGATATGTCTGATATTAACTCTCTACCTACTTGTGAATCCTGCCTAAAAGGAAAAATGACTAAATCTCATTTTAAGGGGAAGCCTGAGCGTAGTCAAAATCTGTTGGATTTGATCCATACAGATGTTTGTGGTCCATTTAGAGTAGGGACTCAACATGGCCACACCTACTTCATTACCTTTACTGATGATTATTCAAGGTATGGGTATTTATATTTAATGAAATATAAGTCTGAAGCATTTGAAAAGTTCAAAGAATTCAAGGCTGAAGTAGAAAACAAGCTAGGTAAAAGTATTAAAGCACTTCGATCGGATCGAGGTGGAGAATACTTGAGTACCGAGTTTTTGGACTATCTGAAAGAGAATGGGATTCTCTCTCAGTGGACTCCTCCTATGACACCACAGCTTAATGGTGTATCGGAGCGTCGTAATCGAACTTTGTTGGACATGGTTCGATCTATGATGAGCTTCACTGAGCTTCCACCTTCGTTTTGGGGCTATGCGCTTGAAACGGCGGTATTGTTGTTGAACAACGTCCATACTAAAGCAGTGGACAAAACAGCATACGAGTTATGGAATGGCAAAGCTCCTAAGTATTCGTACTTGAGGATTTGGGGATGTCCTGCTTACGTGAAGCGGACAGTGGGAGATAAGTTGGATAGTCGATCCAGCTTATGTTATTTTGTAGGGTATCCGAAGAATTCAGTCGGATATTATTTCTATTATCCTGCTGAAACAAAGGTGTTTGTTTCTAGGAATGCCACCTTCTTGGAGAAGGAATTCTTATTGGATAAGAAAGGCGAGATGATGGAACTCGAAGAAGTTCGAGAAGAACCCGAAATACAAAATAACGATCCTACACCTCAGGAACCATTGCTGGACACGCCTGCACCTAGAAGATCCGAAAGGACTTCTAGACCTCCAGTTCGATATGGTCTTCTTCTTGAAGGGGATCAAGATGAACCCGACATTGGATGTGATCCAAGAAACTTCAAGGAAGCAATTTCTGATGCGGATTCGAATTTATGGCTTGAAGCTATGCAGTCAGAATTGGATTCGATGCATACAAACCAAGTTTGGTCTTTGGTAGATCCTCCCGATGGAATTGTTCCAATAGGGTGTAAATGGATCTACAAAAGAAAGCTTGGGCCTGATGGTAAGGTATTGACCTACAAGGCGCGATTGGTGGCGAAAGGTTATACTCAAAGGCAAGGAGTTGACTATGATGAAACCTTTTCACCAGTTGCTATGTTCAAGTCCATAAGAATCCTTATTGCCATAGCTGCATGGTATGACTATGAGATATGGCAAATGGATGTGAAGACTGCTTTTCTTAATGGAGACATTAAGGAAGAAATCTATATGAAGCAGCCAGAGGGGTTCACATCCATGGGAAGCGAGCATAAGGTATGCAAGCTTCAGAGATCAATTTATGGTCTAAAACAAGCATCAAGAAGTTGGAACCAGAAATTTGATGAAACAATAAAAGATTTTGGTTTCATCAAGAACCCGGAGGAACCGTGCGTGTACAAGAAAGTAGTTAAGGATGCTGTTACATTCTTAGTACTTTATGTTGATGACATCCTACTCATTGGGAATGATGTAGGGATGTTGCAGTCAACAAAGATATGGTTATCAGGTAGATTCTCGATGAAGGATTTGGGTGAGGCATCCTACATTCTTGGGATACAGATCTATAGAGATAGATCTAAGAGAATGATAGGACTCACACAATCAACCTACATCGACACCATATTGAAACGGTTTTCAATGGATGGGTCCAAGAGAGGACATCTACCCATGTGTCATGGAGTTTCTCTATCCAAGTCTATGTGTCCCAAGACTGATGCAGAGATAGAGAATATGACACACGTACCATATGCGTCAGCTATAGGTAGTATCATGTATGGGATGATATCTACTAGACCGGATGTAGCATTTGCTCTGAGTGTCACGAGCAGATATCAGTCTAATCCTGGTCAAATGCATTGGAAAGCCGTGAAGGACATTCTTAAGTACTTGCGAAGGACTAAGAATATGTTCATGGTTTATGGAGGACGAGAACTCAAATTGGAAGGCTATACCGACTCTAGCTTCCAAAGTGACGTGGATGACTCGAAGTCAACCTCTGGATTTGTGTTCATGCTCAATGGCGGTGCTGTCTCTTGGAAGAGTTCCAAGCAGGACACCACAGCGGATTCCACCACTGAGGCTGAATACATTGCAGCATCAGCTGCTGCTAAAGAGGCCGTTTGGATGAGGAATTTCGTCCAAGAGTTGGGCGTCATTCCTGAATTTGTTGGTCCAGTCCCGGTATACTGCGACAACACGGGTGCCGTTGCTCAAGCAAAGGAACCAAGGTCTCATCAAAGATCCAAACACGTACTGAGGAAATACCACATCATCCGGGAGATTGTGGAAAGAGGAGACATCACTGTCGAACGAGTGGCCTCTGCAGACAATATCGCTGATCCGCTTACTAAGCCTTTGCCAGGACCATTGTTTGACAAACATCGCGAAGCAATGGGTCTACGTAGTATGACTAGTTGGCTATAGGGCAAGTGGGAGATTGTAAGAGTGGGTGCCCAGTGAGCCAACTGTGTGGCTATGGGCTTTGATGACTCTTTGTATAAACAATCTTTTGTTTAATATTATTTACACTTTTATGGCAATGACTTTATATTACTTCATATTGTTATATTGTGATATACTATTGTTGTTTTGATAAAGACCTTGAATATACTATAGTGTATGTAAGATGTGGTAGAACATGGAGATGTCTATCATGAAATACATCTTATAGTCACTGTATGTTCTAAAACCGTTCCTAGTCGATTGAGCCGTCCGATAATAAGGATAAGGATCGCTCGAGTTTGAGACTAGCATTTGCGATGCGGAGTACCACGTTTCATTGGTAGGGAACATAGAGATGTTCGAAGCATGCAAATGGATATTCATAGGATGAATAATCGAACTACCCTATCCGGACTTTCCAAGTGGTTATCACTTATCGAGTGGATAAAGTCCGCGGTTTTGGTTGTACACCATTAGTCCTTACGACTTGAAACATCATGGAGACTCTATATGCTAGTGCTGTGCTTTGACTCGTTTACCGACTCTATGGGGGTCATCAGGTGTCGAGATTGGGTACAGTTACGACACATATAGGAGTCAATGCATTGTTGTCAAGGATTCACCACATACTTGCGAGTGTGGATATCCTATGCGATCTGAGGAGATATTAGTGTGACAAATCTCTGGCCAGAGTACTTGATGTGATTTAAGAAATGGTTTCTTAGTAGCACATGCGATGTCACTAATTTGATCTTCAAGATGTATTGCATAGTTATCGAATCTTGAGCGACTCTCGATATACCAATGGTTGTTGATTCGATCGGGATATATGGATGAAGGGACCGTACTGTACGCTAACCAAAATCTACTGGTTCTTGTAGGCACTATCAGTGATACCTAGGGAATCATGGGGCGATGTTGCTAGGCGCTTTACCATGATTCGTTGGGCAAGTCGGAAAGTGTTGTTCCGAGTCACAAGGAGTTGTGAGCCCACGGCTAGCTGTATCCCTGAACCATTGAGGGTCACACAGTGTAATGGAGTTTTAATCCCCGTTGAGATAGTTAAATTTAAAGAGTTAAATTTAATGAACTAAGGAGTTGGACTTCTTAATTAAGAGTAAGGGAGTAGGGTTTCCTAAAATGACATAGGGATGGACATTTTTGGAAACCACTGAATTCGGATTCAGGAAAATTTATTTTGACTTTAAAACGTGCAGAAATGGTTTCTGTGCACATTGGTGAAATCGTTTCATCAATCGGAGTCACGATGAATTTTATATTAATTTCTGAACGAGCGGGCTTTGCTTGTCAGGCCCCAGCTTATGATTAATGGGCCCTAAGGTGTTAGTGGCCTGCATTATAAATAAGTTATTTCAGTACAGAAATTACACACAACAGGTCATAATTTTGAGAGCAAATTTTCGAAACCCTCCTCTCTCTCAAAGCATTCGGCCGACCCCTCCCCCTCTGCCCGAGATTTTCCGGTCTGTGATTTTGAATTGCAGTCTGGAATAGCGAATCAGATTCGTTTATTCTCTTCGCAGAAAACTTCTGATAGATTTTCTAGTGCAATCTATCAGAGGGATTAAACCTCTGTTCGTGGACCTGATTGAAGGAGTTCATCGGTTCCAGGGAGAGACAACAAGAGCAGATCAAATCTGTTGGTGTCCATTAATCTCGTTGCGAGATTGGAGGTAAAATTTAATAACTGTTATTTAAATTTTACACACACAATAATTTAATCGTTGAACGGTTGATACCCACACTATGGAATTGTTCCATAACAAAATTTTTAAACTTCCGCTGCACCGGGTATCAATCGTGATTGATCTGACCGCCAGTTTTCCAACAATATAATATAATGTCATTGTAGTATAAAATTAAAACTTAATAATTAGAAAGTTCGTTATTTCTTTTCCACATTGCAAGTTTCAACTAAAGTTAAAAGGGGTTCTTCATACAACCAATCAACTCGACGTTTATTTTATGTTTTGATGACAAACATTTGTCATTTTCAAGTTTGTAGTAAGAAAGTTGAAAATTCGATTGTTATTAAGACTTTGTCTTTATAATTTATTGTGTTTTTTGGTATATAACCGGTGGAATTGAGAAGGACGATTACTTTTTTGCTTGGTTTAGAAGGTAGATTTTTATTTTTATTTTCATTTCATTTTGGCATATTTGTCCCTGGCACGCCCGCAACACACCCATTCAAGCCATTTTTTGTGCAAACAGATATATTATGCTGCATGTGCATATTCATGTTGAGCCGAATCTCCTTCGAGATAGCCATAGTAGTAGTGTCGCTCAGTCATGCATTCCCTGATATATTGTCTGACATCGGGAGACACCATGATGACGAGGACTGATGCTACAGTGGATCAGACAAGTGTGTGGAGGTACCTATCGGATTTGTCCTCATATGGTACTACATACTCATTGGCGCAGACTGAGTAGATATTGTGTTAACCAACACCAGTACCCAGTAATTTTACATGCATCATACTAGGTTTGTATACTCATACTTATCGTATGGAGCGTATTCGCTCATGTCCAGTGTTTTGTTTCTTGGACACCCTCTAGTGACCCTACATGGAATCACCTACTAACTGGCAACTAATAGCATGCAATAAACTTAATAAAGCAAAAAACTTAACAGAGTAAAACGTGCGAAAACATAATCCATAAATTACATATCAGCTTAGTAAAATATATCCAGGCTTAATAATGTTGTGATATAACCATATCGAAAAACTTAAAAGTAAACATTATACACCTATATCGAATCCTGCTGTATAATTAACTCCTCAAGGCTCCTGCTCCCTAGTCTTGCCTTAAACTACCAGCTCCGTCCATCCTGCGACCTGCCCCGTGGAATAGGGTATCCAAGATAACAACTAGGACGTGAGTGCTAACGCCTAGTACATAAACATGAGTAAACATATTTATATAATGCATGCAACATGATGACTGGTAAAGAGTCATCTGAAAAGTCATGCTCAGTACCGACGCCACATGAGTGCTGCCACCGCACGGATCAAACTTTGGGTGCAACCACACTCGTCTAGTACACCAGAGTAGTCAGACATACATGTCCCCGCCATCGCGGTACTCTCAGTGACAGACTATCGAGTATAGAGCTGAGCGGCTCTATAATCAGGTATAACAAGGTATAGGCTCAACGTGTATATGCACATGACATATGAGTATAGAAAGCAGTAAATCATATATCACTTCATATAATAATGCCAAATAAATGCAACATATAAACATGTATATTCGCTGGCAATATCAGTCAATGTACGTACCTCTAGGCTAGTTCAAGTATAGTAGATCCTAGGTTCCAAGCCTATATTCAAAAGTTCACCGTATCACTACACAAGTTCTATAAGCCTTAACTAAGCTAATAAGTACTTCCAAAACTTAAATAGATTCCCGGACCATACCTTCGTCCGTAGTAAGCCCTTTGAAGTCGCTAGTCCCGGATGACTATAACCACACCTTGGTTATTCCAGAACCTCTATTATAACCGATAGGGCCCTAAAGTGTATAACTCACACTATATAACTGATCGAAGAAGGAAACTTGGAATTCGTATTTGAAAATGAACTCCGGAGACCCCTATTTATAGCCAAAAATTCCGGACACGAACGTTGCATCCGTTCAAGGTTCGTTGTGTCCGTTCCTGCATGTTTGACACTTGTCAAAACTCGTAGCTTAGTCATTAGGCCACCTCATGCCTGCCTGTATCTCAAGGTTCGTTGCGTCCATTCTGAGGAACATTGCGTCCGTTCTGCCCCTCCATCGTTGCGTCCGTTCGCCAACGGAAGCTCCGTTCTCTTACTTATCTTTTTAGTTTTGATTAATCATTTTATTACTTAAATTGAGATGCGGGTTACTACATTCTCCCTACCTTTAGATATTTCGCCCGCGAAATAAAATCTAAAGCAGTAATCATAATGAAATATCAATCTTATGGCTTATTACAACAACTGTAATTACATCTTTTACATGTTAATCAAAAGTACAAAGCAAACAACTCAGGATATTCTGCTCGCATATGGCTCTCGGTTTCCCAAGTTGCTTCCTCAACGCCTCGGCGCTGCCACTCTACCATCACAAGTGGTATAGTCTTGTTCCGAAGCACTTTCTCCTTCCTGTCTAGGATACGAAGTGGTCGTTCAACATAAGACAGATTTGGCTCTAACTGAATATCAGAAGACTGAATCACATGTGATTCATCAGCTATGTACTTTCGAAGTAACGACACATGAAAAACATTATGTATACTAGAAAGATATGGCGGTAACGCCAAACGATAAGCAACATCTCCGATCTTCTCCAGTATCTGGAAACGCCCAATGAAACGAGGTGATAATTTGCCTTTCACACCGAACCTCATCACCTTCCTGAAAGGTGACACTCGTAAGAATACATACTCACCAGGCTCAAACTACAATGACCTGCGATGAATATTAGCATAACTGGCTTGTCTATATTGAGCAGCTTTGATCCTCCGCTTGATTATATCTACATTGTCTACAATCTGCTGCACCAACTCAGGACCCTCGGCTTGTCGTTCCCCGACTTCATCCCAGAATAACGGAGTACGACACCGTCGACCATACAATGCCTTGAAAGGTGTCATATCAATACTACGATGATAACTGTTGTTGTAGGCAAATTCGATCAAAGGTAACTGATACTGCAAAGATAATCCAAAGTCCATGACAGAAGAACGTAGCATATCTTCCAACATACGAATCGTCCGCTCTGACTGTCCGTTAGTCTCCGGATGATATGCAGTGCTCAAACTCAGAGTGGTACCCAACGCCTGCTGAAAACTACCCCAAAAACGTGAGGTAAATCGCGGGTCTCTATCACTAACTATGATCACTGGAATCCCATGTAATCGCACTATCTCCTGGATATATAAGCGTGCCATGCGATCATAAGAATACTGCCGGTTGTAAGGAATAAAGTGTGCTGATTTCGTCAAACGGTCAACAACGACCCAGATAGCATCACACTGACGCGAAGTCATAGGCAAGTGGGTAACAAAATCCATAGTTACGTGCTCCCACTTCCATTCAAAAATCTCAAGATTCTGCAGTAATCCACCTGGTCGTCGGTGTTCAGCCTTGACCTGTTGACAAACCAAACATCTTGAAACAAATTGATATACACTCTGCTTCATCCCTTTCCACCAGAATCTGGTTCGCAAGTCCTTATACATTTTCATGCTTCCAGGATGAATAGGCAATCGACTCCTGTGAGCTTGATATAGAATATCATTCCTGAGCTCCGCAACATCAGGTACAACCACTCGATTTGATAAGCACAATAAACCATCTACTTGAAAATGGAATCTAGATGTATTAACTCCATTGACTAGAAGTGTCAAACGCTGAGTCTTAACATCAGATATGTGAGCATTTCTGATCCGAGAATACAATGCTGGCTCAGATATAATAGTATACAATCGAATCTCATTTCTTCCTTTCTTGTGCTTGAGCGTAAAACTCAATGAACAGCACTCTTGAATCATATGAGATAATTCACTAGTTTGAAGTGCAGAAAGTCTCACCTGCCGACTCAAGGCATCAGCAGTAAGATTAGCAGAACCTGGATGATATTTGATTTCACAATCATAATCCTTCAAGAGATCCATCCAGCATCTCTGTGGCATATTCAACTCCGCCTGAGTGAATAAATATTTCAGACTCTTGTGAT
Source organism: Henckelia pumila (assembly GCF_033568475.1). Lineage (NCBI taxonomy): Eukaryota > Viridiplantae > Streptophyta > Magnoliopsida > Lamiales > Gesneriaceae > Henckelia > Henckelia pumila. The sequence goes on from NC_133121.1 coordinate 80,324,948, forward strand.
CTGTGAATATCTCAAATTTCTCGCCATAAAGATAATGCCTCCAAATCTTGAGCGCAAATACAATGGCGGCTAACTCAAGATCATGCACTGAATAATTATTCTCATGTGTCTTCAACTGTAAAGAAGCATAGGCAATAACATGTTCATGGTGTGTCAGAACACATCCTAACCCCTGACCAGAGGCATCAGTATAGACAACATAACCTCCTGATCCAGAAGGTAGAGTTAGCACAGGTGCAGTAGTAAGACGTCTACGCAGTTCGTGAAATGACTCCTCACAATCCGAGGACCATATGAAGGCAACATTTTTCGAGTAAGCTGAGTCAAAGGCCTGGCCAACTGTGCAAAATTCTCTATGAACCGACGGTAATAACCCGCTAAACCCATGAAACTTCGAATCTCAGCAACCGTCATCGGACGAGACCAGTTTGGCACTGCCTCTATCTTACTAGGATCAACAGATATTCCTTCACTAGAAATCACATGACCGAGAAACACTACCCGATCAAGCCAAAATTCACACTTGCTCAATTTCGCATACAGTTGCTTCTCTTGTAACGTCTGCAACCCAATTCTCAGATGATGTGCATGCTCATTCTTGTCATGAGAATAGACAATAATATCATCGATGAAGACGATGACAAATCTATCAAGATATTCTCAAAATACCTGATTCATCAGATTCATAAAGACTACCGGTGCATTCGTCAAACCAAATGACATAACCAAAAATGCATAATGCCCGTATCTGGTCCTAAAAGCAGTCGTAGAAATATCTGAGTCTCGTACCCGCATCTGGTGGTATCCAGATCTCAGATCTATCTTAGAGTAAACAGAAGTACCCTGTAATTGATCGAACAGATCATCAATCCGCGGCAAAGGATACTTATTCTTGATGGTGACACGATTCAACTGCCTGTAATCAATATATAATCGCATCGATCCATCCTTCTTCTTGACTAACAAAACAGGTGCTCCCCACGGAGAAACACTCGAACGAATATATCCCTTATCAAGCAGATCTTGCAACTGCTGTTTCAATCTCTCATCTTTGACGGTGCCAGACGATAAGGTGCTCGGGATATAGGTATAGTTCCTGGTACTAGATCAATACCAAATTCAACCTCTCGAACCGGAGGAAAACCAAAAATCTCATCATGGAATACGTCAGGAAACTCGCTGACAACCGGTAACTGATCGATACCCGAACTACTCGTGGACATATCAACTGCATAGATAAGATAGCCCTCCCCATTTGACTCTAAGAAATGACATGCCTTCAGAGCCGATACAAGTGGCATCGGAGGTCGCGCACCGTCACCATAAAAGTATCAGCTATCATCCTCATCCGGATGAAACTGTACCAGACGCTGATAACAATCCACAGTAGCGTGATACAAAGTCAGCATATCTATTCCCAAAATACAATCAAAATCTGTCATCACTAGAATCATCAGATTAGCAGACAACACATGACCCTCAAACTCTAGAAGGCAACCCATCACTAGACGCTTAGTTACTACCTCATGCTCCAACGGAGTAGATACAACTAAATCCATATCTAATGATACATAAGGTAATTTATGTCTCTTAAAAAAATGGCTAGAAATAAAGGAATGCGATGCTCCAGTATCAATTAAAACAAGTGCAGGAATACCACATAACAAAAAGTTACCTGCCAACATGCGATCGCTTCCCTCAGTAGCCTGATCCTGAGACAGAGCAAACATCTGCCCTTGAGTCTGTGGACGGTAACCTGAATAACTCTGTGATGCTGGCTGCTGACGTGGAAAAGTAGAAGCCTGAGATCCAACCTGTGATCCCGATCCACTAGCAGAACCCATATGCTGAGGACAATCTCTCCGCAGATGTCCCTGCTCACCACAAATATAACAAGCACCAGTAGCCTTTCGACATGAAGCTGCAGGATGCTTCCCACCACAGTGACTACAAAACTCCTCCTTATTCTTCTTCTTCCCGAAAAGGAATGTACCTCGTGAACCACGAGAACCAGACGAAGTAGTAGGAGTAGAAGAAGACATAGGTCCAGATTGCACAACAGATTGAGCCCTAGGCCCAAGAGATTCACTAGGTTGTCCTGACATCATCAACTGTGCCCGCCTGTTGCTGTTCTCCACTTGACGGCAACGGTTCACCAAAGTCTCATAAGATGTCGGATCATCACAGACTACAACTTGTGAGTAGATATCTTGATTCAAGCCTTGCAGAAAGATATCATACTTGAACGCATCACTATCACTGATATGAAGATTGAAAGGTAGCAGATCAAGAAATCGTTTTACGACATGAACATATTTTTTTTGTATTGATTTGGTGCTTGATTTTTTGTGGGCCTAAGATGGACGACGGTCAGTCCTTTTACGACATGAACATATTTTTGGGTGAGTTTTCTTCTAGTCAAGATTCAGTTTGTTATCTCATGAACCGCTTCATGCCTGTTGGTAACTCAGGTCATTTCACTTTGAATCTTCATGTCTACTACTAGTTCATTATTTTCGGCTCTGTTCAGTAGTGTCATGCGAGCTCATAGCAGGTGAAAGATCAGAAATCGCAAAGGCGGAAGAATACTTTTTTATTCTCAAAGATATGAGAATGCTAGATAAGATTCCAAGAAGAGGAAACATATATGACCAAACCTGAATTCCCAGATACTGAAGCTAAAGCAGCACTGGCAAGGCTGTCAATCGAAGTGTTTGAAAGATCATGGGCAGCCAACCAATTGCTGTTGGAAGCAAAAAATCCACAAGAAACCCAACTTTTGTAGATGCAAGTGCATAATTTATGACATGGGATGGTACGGGTGAGAAGCGGGCAATAAGAACAAATCACCATCCATCTTGTTCAACTCCCCTTGAGGGCAGGTGGAAGTACTTGTTTTGCTATGCCTACTGAACCGCAGAGCTAGAACTTTAGAAGACAAGTCTTCCAAATAAACAGGAATTAAGTTAAAATGACATGCAAATCAGGTTTTCATGCCCACCACACAGCACCTAGGTCAAATCGTACAGTTTATAGATGACTAACTATATGTCATGTATCAGAAAAAAAAATGGCATTGAGATTGGCAATATATAGAAGGTAACATATTCCGCAATAAATCACTTTCTTTCATTAGTTCACATCCTTGATATTTCTTAGATATATTGACATGAAAGATAAAATCAAATTGTCACAAATTGGTAAATGATCGTTCCCAAATCGAGAATAATAATGAATTATGTCCCTAAAGTTTCCATAGTTTTCCAAAAATATACTAACATTTTATTTGTTCCCAATTATGTCCCTCTTTTTACAAAAATGTTCCTTGATATGTCCTCCAGACTAAAAATTTCCTATAATACCCTTAAATTAAAATGTCATTTTAATTCTTCCCTTAATTTCCTTGTAATTCGATTTACTATTTAGAACAACAGGTAAAAGGAACGTACCAAGGATTCATAAATGTTGGTGAATTGGAAGTTCAAATTTCGGGGATCCCGGGAAAAGAAATAGATCAACTAATTCTTGATTTATAATTCCTGGAAGATCATAAACCATGGAAACGCCTTGAAAAAGGAATATAGTTCATGGCAAAAGAAAAAACTTGAAGAATTCAATAAGAATCATACGAGATGGAAAACAAGAGAATTGGATAAGGGACAATCCCTTAATCAGATTCGAAAACTTTGTTCACAAACAGAATAAGAAGCAACTTTTGAAATTAGTAAGTCATGAACATGATTTACTAGAACGCATTGAAGAAGTAGAAAGAAGTAACTATACTCTACCTTCTAAGGCCTTAGAAAAACTAAAGGTGAATGGTCTTAATCGGATTACTGAGTTACAACACAGTCTGTTAAAGATGGCGGGGCCATTGAGTAATCCCTTTAAAAAATGACAACAAGTCCTTTCTCCATATACATTTCGATAGGGATGTTGTATGAACAATATAAGGCTGAATACTTTGCAGCCTAAATTGATTCAGGAGCATGAATTTGTACAGCAAAAAGAGGAGTCTTCCCTACATATTGTGAAAAAGAATTGCCAAAAATTGCTGGACGAGATTTCTCGAAAAGAATTCTTATTCTTTGCATAGGAATAAAACAAGCAGAAATCCTTATGGGTGGCGCAGGTCAGACTCCTTGGTACAAGGTAAAGACACCACCAATATATTTCCATGATATAGGAGCCGATATCTTGTTAGGAAATAAATTTTTACAAATGTTTAAAAAGTACACACAAGATAACGAGTTACGACGACTTATGTTTACTACCATTTGTATTCATAAGATTATCATTCAACGACTCAAGAAGGCCTTTTATAGACAAATGCCAATATTGTTCCGCAGCCAGAGTGGTGATAAAGGACAAATTTTTCACCCAAAGATGAAAGATTCTAGGAGATTTGGAGAAACTATGTTGAAAATAACAAGAGAACAAGAACTCCAAATAGAGGATATGGATCTTCTCAATGTAACTCTAACCCATATGGATATAGAATTGGAGAACAAGGTATCCCTTGAAGATGTCAAAAAGAGGCTCAAAGAAAGTTATAATGAGCATCCCTTGGCATGGTGGGATAGAAATCAACTCAAAGTCAGCCTTACTTTAAAGGAAGACAAAGAATATGAGTTCGTTAGATATAAGCATATCCCGATGAACGTAACAGATCAAAGGAATATGAGAATGATTATCAAGGAACATATAGACCTTGGTCTAATCAAAGAAGGAGTGTCACCATATAGTAGTCCAGGTTTACTGGTCAGAAATCATTGGTGAAATAAAAAGAGAAAAACCCAGGTTAGTTATTAATTATCAAGAAATTAATAAAATCCTAGAGTTTGATGGGTACTTCATACCTAGTAGAGAAAACCTAATTAGATGTGTACGAAATGCTAGGGTGTTCTCAAAATTTGATTGTAAATTTGGATTTTACCAGATTCGGATGGAAGAAGGCAGTAAGAAATTCACATCCCTCTCTACTCCACAAGGACATTATATTTGGAAAGTTATGCCTATGAGATTGGCTAATGCACCCCAAATATTTCAAAGAAAGATGGATAATCTGTTTAAAGATTATTTCAACTTCATGTTTGTTTATACTGATGATATTCTTATGGCATCAAAAAACATAGATGAACATGTTAAACATTTAGAGATTTTATCTAAAATTTGCAAATAAGAAGGACTTGTTTTATCTGAAAAGAAAGCAGTCATAGCAACAAGAAAAATTGAATTCCTTGGTATTGAAATTGATGAATCTGGAATAATTCTACAACCCCATATTGTGGAAAAGATACAGAATATTCCAGATAAACTAAAAGACGTAAAAAAACTCCAAAGTTTTCTTGGAGTAGTTAATTTTGCAGGAATGTTCATAAACAACCTAGCCATGTACAGGAAGGTGTTCAGTCCTTTATTAAAAAAGGATGCAAGATTTATATGGACCGATGAACATACTAAAGAGATAACCCAACTGAAGGAGATATGTAAAAAACTCCCGAAAATGGCTATACCCATAGATGAAGATGAGTTGGTGTTATTTACAGATGCCAGCGATGATTGATGGGTTGCAGTCCTTACTAAGCTCACTCCAGATGGGGAAGTACCATGCAGATAGTCAGATACTGTAGCGGCCTTTTTATAGAATCTGAGGGTATCAGATGACATATCAACGAAAAAGAATTTTATGCAGTTAAAAAGGCTTTTGAGAAATGGCCTTTATTTTTACTTGATAAAAAATTTACTTTGAAAGTTGATAATACCAGGTAAAAATTTTCTTAAGAAATAAAATTGAATCTAAACAAGAGAAGGCTAGATTATTAAGATGGAAAGCTTTATGCCAAAATTATATCTTTGATATTGTTATTATTAAATCTCATGAAAATATTCTTGCAAATTTTCTAACAAGAGATGGAAGGCGGTGACATGGATTCCATCATGAAAATGCAGAGGCATCTCAGGGAACACCTTGGGTTACTTCAAACCGAGTTCAACAAGTTAGCCATTGACCGGCTAAATCAGTGTGATATAAATTTACTGGCAAGCGTACCAGGTCAAGTAATAGTAAAGTGGACTTAGAGTCCAAGTATTGATCTCACAGGAACTGCAGTCAATTCTCAAGAATTAATTATTTAGTTTAATCTAGACAAAATCATAAAGAGCAATTTGATTTAAATAAAAATAAGAATTTATAATAAAAATTGCTTAAGAAATAAAAATTTAAAATAACTGAAAATAAAAATAATTAAAACAAAGACAACCAAGACACACGTAGGTACCGAACAAATCATGTAACATCTAGTTGATTCAGGACTCAGATTTAATCTTAGATCATCGGAATTCTCCTATCTTGTACAAAGGTCTATTTCTAGAACAATCAAACCTACTCAAATATTGACGGATTAATCTTTCGTAATTCTAATCAAATTTGAATGCATTAAATATTTGTGAAAATTCAGTTAACACCCAAACCGCACACTGAAACCGAATTCTATTTCTAGTCGGTTTTACAATATGTTGATTGTCAAAGTGATCAAAATCAATACCTCATCTGTCGACTTGAAATCTTTAACATGCAAGAAAATAGTTGATCAGACTATTCACAAGACAAATATAAATCTGACAATCAATAAAATAAAGTCAACTCTGAAAAATCCCAAACAAACATCCAAGTTTTCTACATGAATTTGTTCGGCCCAATCACGCCATCTTGGTTGAAAATAAACTACTCAATAATTAAAAACAATAATTCAAAAATAAAAATAAGAAGAAGAAAAACTCTGATGGAGCGTCTTCAATCTCCACGCCCGTAGCCGCCTCGCTCTGTGTTGTCTACGTTCTGGAACTTCTGGAACCCTTAATCTGATGATTAGATTTGTATTTATATGCCTAAGGGTCTTCAAAAGATAGCATCCAATCCGAGCAAGAGTTTCCAAAAATACAAATTCTGCACGCTTCGCTCGCTCGAGCGAGCACATGTCTCTTTCAAGCGAGCAACTTTCTGTCTCGGAAGATTTTTGGCACGTCTCGCTCGCTCGAGCGAGGATAGACTCTCGCTCGAGCGAGTAGATTTTTCTGCTCCGCGCGACGATTTTGAAAAATTCATATATTAAGTTATAGCCGTCGGATTGACCTGAAATTTTGACAGCAGCGTCAAAACATCTTAAAATTTATTTTGAACGGTGAAGATCTGATTTGGGTTTTTTTAAAATTAAATTTGATTTTTTGACAAAGGCTGCTCTGTAATTCATTCTTCAAAAATCCATTTTTATACAAAATTAACCCGGAGAGTGACATGCACAAGCATGCATTAAAACACATAAAAACACATAAAAATAATATGACTGCATATAAAATAGATATAAATCTATCACGAACTAATGCATATAAAATACACTCATCAGCCATTAATGCTGAAATGGCCGGAAGGTTACAATAAGCTGATCGGATCAAAATATCTAATTGAATTACAGGCTGTATGCAGGCTCAAACTCAATTATGGGCTGATATTCAAGGGCCAATTGTGAAGGCTATAGAGAAACCATTGGTTTTTCATAAACAAGATATGCTAAAACAATTGGTTTTACAAGAACAAGAAATACAGCCACCAGTTGTGAAACAAGATAATGAGGATTCTAAAACTCAGGAAACAAGTGCTAATCTATCATCAGCTTTTGATGATCTAGATAAAGTAACAATTGATGAGGATAACTCATCAAGTCAACCATCCGCCTCTGGGGTAAAAGAGGAAGAGATCAATCTTAGGCCCAACACAGACAAGGGCAAATCCAAGATTGATACTAATCCAGCTGTCATTTCTCCATTTCAGGTTTATCAACAAAGGTGGGAGAAATTAAGTACAAGAAGTGAAATTAACCCAAACACTTGCAGGGTTGATGTTGCAGGAATATATCCAAGGGTTTGGCTAAAAAATAATGTCAATCGTAAGGATGTAAAACTATGGTATGAATTTGGGGCTTTAGCCTCAGTTTATACAACTTCACCAGGCTTCCAGGAGATATCACAGCTACCAAAATTGATTCAGGAAGCAGTTCAAGAAACGTGGGCAAATAATGACCATTTGTCCAGAGGAGATGTGCTCGAGTTATACTTCTTTAATGCAGCTCCAGAACCAACAGGGAAATGATCACATGAGTCCTTTCATTTCATTAAGTTAAGGAGACCTGATGTAAATAATCAAAGATTTATCAAGGATCCTATATCTGAAGAAATACCATTGGTATCCACTTTCGGAGAAAATGAAATCTCAACCAGAAGGTCATGGGATATCTGGGTCTGTCTCACCGAGATGGACAAGGTCAAGTTTTCGTTCAAATTTTATAAGAATTCTGTGAATGGATCATTCCTGTTAAATACAATGACATGAAAAACTACGATTTTTGCGGAAGAACTCTTCGAAAAGAAGAGAAACCTTTTGTGGAACAAGAAGCTACCAGGGAGTAAAAAAACTCGCCGAAAATTTTGCAATATGGCTCATATCAGAAGATGGTCAGAAAAAATCTGCCCAAAATGTCCAAACCAGAAGGAGCCAGAATTTGGAAAAACCTTCAAACCCCGAACGGATCGAAAGGATTTTTTCGAGACAAGCAAAGGTGGACAAGGACCACTGAAGACACGCTTTCACAGGGGCCCACTTCAAAAGCAAAAAATGCCCCGACAAAATTAAAGAAGGCATGTGAGGAGAATAGAGCCAAAATAAAATGGCAGACATGTGACTCCTCCACTAGTAAAAAATGCCATCAATAATGACATAAAAAATTCGAAACAACTGCCATCAATAATGACATAAATAATTCAAGACAGATGTAAGATTCCTTGAAGTTTTTCGGTGAAACGAGTGGAACTTCAGCTATAAATACAGACATTTGAGGAAGCTGAAGACATCGATCATTCCCTTCAGTTTTCTTACGAAATAAAAATTATTATAATATTTCTCTTTCTAAGTTGTATTAAGTTTGTGTTTTATGTATTTCAAGAACAAAGCTAATATAAGTAGTTAAATTAGTTATCTCCCCCTCTTCAAAGAAGGTTGATTTATGTAATAATATGTTGTTTGAATAAATTTCATAAGTCTCTTGTTCATCCATGCTCATATTTTATAATTAATTTTATATACCATACGCCTTAACGTAGAAAATGAATTAAGGCTGTGCTGGATGTCGTTGAAGGAGCTTGTGCAGAAACCATCTGTTGCGACTGCGTGGTTGAGTGTGAGAGCACTTCGTAAAACTCGACAGATATGACCCGACGACACTATGATCAAAGAGGTATTTAAATTTTAATTAATCTTACGGAAGCATGATGGGCTTATGCATAATTTCTTTAAAAAAAGGTAAGAAAGGGTAAAATAGGCATTATTTAGTTTTAAAGACATATTCGAAAAACTTTTTAATTAATGAAAAATAATTTTGGATAATGACAAAGAAAATAAATATAATCGAGACGATAGTAAAACTATAAGAACATAATTATGAATTATCCCTTCCCAAATCTGTCGTGCACAAAGTGCGGTTGAAAAAGAACTCTTGCTTATCATTTGGAGAAAGACAAAAATAAGTGACGCTAATAACAAAGAATTTCATCCATTGCATAACAGGGGGAAAAAACAAAGATATAAAGAGACCTAAAAAAATGACACTGTATTATTATTATTTTTTTCTAAAAAGATAAACTTCCATTTACCAAACAAGTTGGGCTTCAAATTCGTCCGGAACTATAATAACGATAACGCTGAAGGTGAATTCTACTGATCCAAAAAATAATAATCAGTTAAACATTGTTCCAACTTCCAACATCTCATAAAACATCACTAAACCTCGTAGCTAAGATTAATGTCATAAGATACTTTAGATTCAAAACACGATATCGATAATCACAAAGAATAGCAAAATTAAAAGGAAACAGACCAACAGCTAGTGGAATGGAACAATGCATATGTTGTCAGCAAGCAAGAACATAGCATAAGTACATCGGAAACAGCTGAATCCACCCTCAACAGAAGGTTACAGATCAGCGTAAATGAGGCCACAAAGGGATTTTTTTTTTTTTTTTTTTTTGGTTTGAAAAATCGAAAAGAAAAGTTGTTAATTCCGGGTTACAAAGAAGAAAACCAGGCGGCAAGAATCCGAAGAGCACAGAGGCCCCCGTCTCAAAAAAGACGGCGCAGGGCAGGCAACGAGTTAGACATAGGGAGGGATGATAAATCCGGCTACCTCTATCGCCACTCCCATAGGGAAATTCCCCATCTTCCACCCACCACGCCTCCCATTCTTCCTTTCTTGTTCAGTTCACAAATAAATTTTCGTTTTAATTTTGCGGCGGGACAACTGAGAATCGGAATACGTACGTGTTAATTAATTATTCAATACTTTTAAAGTTTAAATAATAATTTTTACTATACCTCCACCACCGCCTTCCGCTAGCTGCTGCTTTCCCCATTGGTCGTGCTTAGCTACCCAGAATAACTATGAAATTTACCTCTGTTTTTTTCACATGCCGAATTTCTAGAATATTTTGCGGTTGAGTGAAATCTGTTTTGTTTTTTGTTTTTAAACAGGTTTTACTGTTGTGTGCATACTTCATTCCCAAATCAGGTTGTGAAAAAAGTTTATCGTTACTTGCTTCTTTATCTAGCTATGCTACTCTCTTACTTTCACTCTTAATTTGTTGTTTAGTTGATTGGTGTGGTGTATATCTGAAAGTCTAACATAGATTTCTTTGTCACTGCTTATTTTTGCGCAGGCTTGAAAAATAAATACAAGTATAAAAGATGCTCCTTTGCCTGAGATTCTTAGGCAGAGTAAAGCAGCGAGGAGGAGCTCCCTATCGAACCAGTTGGAACTTATATTTCCTGTTACTCCCAGCATTTGCAGTCCTATTGTTTACCACCTTGAAAATTCTATCGTTGCTACCACAAGTTTTATGGCTAAAGTCGTCTATCTTCCCGTACTCATCAACTTTATTTCAGCTTCGGAAGAATGGCCTCGAGTGTGGCCAGTGCCATCTACCATGTTCTTCTCTCAAGTCTGGTTGTCTTTACAACAGCATGTGCCAATGCCCTATTTTATCTCCACCTCCAATGTATATAGAGAGCAAGGCTAGCCCTTATCACAATTGGAAACTTTTCAATGCAGATTACCAGGAGATGTTACAAACACTCAAGATTTTTGTGTATCCAGATGCATTCATGAACAAGGATTCATCCCCTTTTGCCCCTGTTTTTCTTCCCCATCCAAACCCCCTGGATCCAAAAATTGGGAATTACTTCAGTGAACATGCTTTTAAGCTGGCTCTTGTCAAAAGTTCACTCATTACTCAACGTCCTGAGGAAGCTCACTTCTTCTTCATGCCCTTTTCCATCAATGCCATGCGTAATCACGCCCTTTTGCATTCAGAGTCGGCCATTTCCAATTTTATTGCACAATATATTTTGAGGATCAGCTCCGAATTTGAGTTTTGGAATGCTTCAGGAGGTTCCGACCACTTCTTTATTTGCTGTCATTCAGTTGGGCGGGAGGCTGCGTCCAACAATTTTGCTTTGCGTAATAATGCTATTCAGATTACTTGCTCGTCCAACTATTTTCAAAGGCTCTACTCTGCTCATAAAGATATAGCATTGCCTCAAGTTTGGCCACGCCCCCACAATCAATTCTTGAATCCTCTAAATGCTAGGTATGCTTTTTATACATTCTTAGAAAGATCCGATTCACCATTTCATAGCCTGGTTGTGTTCTTAGAAGTCATTTACATGTTAAAAATAAATATAAAAACTTCTTATTTACAAATACAGAGTCAAGGAATAGATTCATAATTATGCCTATACCTTCTACCCGCTATTTGTTTTATCATGTGTTCGTGGCTATTAAACCTTCACAAGAAGATTCGGAGAGATCTAAAGATAGAGGTAGAAAATAATTTTCTTTAACAAATCCTGGTAGCATTGATGGAACTGGGAATTCTAGTATGCCAGTTATCATTTATTCTCCAGTTTGTAGCATGCTATACCTAAATTTATAAGAATGATACTAACAGTTCTGAGTTTCATCTTGCCTTTTGAAATTTTCTTAATTCGCCTCAATGAAATTGGGGTCTACCAGATTTTAATGATAAGTTTTGTGCATCCGATTATTACTGTTTTATAAATTAATGCTCCTACAATAATGGAGAGAAAAATCGAATTCATGAACTGGTAACATTTTTGTGGGGGTGTGATTGCAGAAACAAACTTGTGTTCTTTGCCGGTCGAGTGCAGAACTCTCGTATACGTAAAGAGGTACTAAGTTTGTGGGCAAATGATACTTCTTTTAGTATATTCTCAGGGCATGCATCTTTTCCGTATGAGGAAGGGTTCATGAGAAGCAAATACTGCCTGCATGTAAAAGGTTACGAGGTAAATACGGCAAGGGTTAGTGATTCTATACATTACGGCTGTATTCCGGTTCTGGTATCTGATCATTATGATCTCCCTTTTGCGAATGTCCTGGATTGGAGCAAGTTTTCAATTATAGTTAGCCAAAGAGATATTGGGCTTTTGAAATACATCTTGACCTCAGTTGTATCTCAGCAAATGTATGTGAATCTGTATCAAAACTTATGCTTGGTTAGGAATCACTTCAGGTGGTATACAAATGCAAGTGCGATGCCTTTCGCTTATGACTCATTTCATATGACGGCTTACCAACTGTGGCTGAGAAGAGGATTGCAAAGGTTGGCAATTGCCCCTCGCCTTCTTTGAACATGAGCTACACAGTGGTCTAATTAGTTACCAATTTATTTTTGCATCATCAGTGTTCAATCGTTTGATTGCTATGTATAATGGCTCAACTTTTCTCATGATTGCATGTTATGCATTCCCTTGAGCAGCAGTCATTTAAGCTTGCTATATGTAATAAATTATTTTACTCTATAAGTTTTATGTTACCATTCTGGATTTCCCATTTTGTCGACAAAATTGGCTTTTCGTATCAGTGTTCCATCGTTTGATTGCTGTGTATACTGGCTCAACTTTTCTTATGATTACATGTTATGTATTCCCTTGAGCAGCAGTCATTTAAGCTTGCTATGTGTAATAAATTATTTTAGTCTATAAGTTTTATGTTACCATTCTGGATTTTCCATTTTGTCGACAAAATTGTCTTTGTATCGTCAAAATGTACTTTTAAATTAGAGGAAGACTCCTATACGACCATCTCACAGATCTATATACTTGAGACGGTCAGCCCATATAAAAACAAATACCTGATCAGGTTAATTGGATCTGAATAATTGGAGCACATGGAAACGCTAGCTATTGATTCTTCGCCTCCGACGATCAATTCTACTCCTCTATCCCATGCATTTGAATTTTCTTCGATTTGAATTTCTCTTCAATTTCATGATCAAATGGTGTGTTTAGGGCACAAGATCTCTCCCACCTCTGTCGTTCAAAGCTTAAGGTAATTGAACGATTCATCGTCTGAATATTTTCTGAATCACGCTTAATTCCATTTAGGGAACCACTCGCAAAACTTTGAATGATCTGATTTGCCATTACACTCAACTGCTAAGGACAAAATGAAAGAGGAATCATGATCGGTTTCCTGGAAATATTTCTTTATGTTCGGTAGCCACATCTTCACTATGCGCATGTCCTCATTTACCTTCTTTTTGTGTGCTCTGATGTTTGATATTTATATTTTTGTGTTTAGGGTGTGGTTTTTAAGATTGAATGAATAAATTTATCAGTACTTCTGTTTGTCTGTTGTCTTTGTTCCATCCCTCTCAAAATTAGCTACCTCAATTGATTTATTTTTTCTTTCTTTTTTTTTTTCCAGAGTTTGGAAGTAATCTAATGAAAGTATTGCTCCGAGATACATGAAATCGTGTACTAAGTTTCTCCATTTATGATGGGTGTGTGTTGATTGAGTTGGCTACATGCTTTTTGCTAAGTTGTGGCTAAGGTTTTGGTAGTCTATAAGTTATTAGTACTTAATGGTATATTCTCAAATATATGTCGGATGTTGGTGCGAATGATGTTTTAATTGATTTTCAAATTGGACTTCATAGTTATGTTGCTTGGGAGAAGATCAAACTTGTTCTAACTAGGCTCGTGTCCACTTGTGCATTAATTATAGAAATGGTGCAATTTCGGACATGAATAGGGGTTGGGGGCAGGTATATTCTCACCACTTCAAACCAACCTTTCGTTATGAATGATATTTTTTTTTTGAGTTGTGGAAGATATTTTTGTTATAATTGGGTCTCGAACTCGAGACCTCGTCCCACACTTGGGACTTTGGTGCCAGATGAGTTTCACGTCGTCAGCCGCTATGGATGATCTTCGTAAAGGAATAAGTTGGTACATGAATAAATGTATGGAGTGCCACTATATTGTTGAAGACGGAGCAGAGAAGGAGTAGCTTGGGCCTACCGGAAGGGTCTTTTGAAATGGGCGTCCTTAATCCAGTCCGGACCTCCGTCTATACTCTGTATATGAGTTTCCACTTCGAGATCATGTTGCTAGTTGTGGTGCATTATCATATTTGGCTTTACCAGTCTTTGATTTGCACCACAATCATTGTGTTGGTGTACTGGAGTTCGTTTCATGTATTAATGGAGCCAATCTACCATTTGATGGATCATATATCTACCGTGAACTTGAGGTTTTTCATGTCCTATCTTATGAATATGTTTTATACTCGGTAAAACTATAAAAATTAATGTTCGAATTAAATTATGTATCAAGGCCAAATAAAGACCCGAATTAGTATTTTAACTTATTGTCTTTTGCTTGTTTTATTTGGGGTGAGAAAGAGGAGCATAATTTTGGAACTTAAGTTAATCATCCAATTCCTACGGAAATATTCCATCAGTCCATGTACGTATGAATATAGGGTAAATTATTTAAAAATCTCATTCCCAAACATTTCTTTCTCTTAACTTCCTACACCCAATTTTTTTTAGGAAAAATTGCATATATCACCCCTGTGAAATCCCGTGTTCGCTGATAACCCCTTGTAAAATTTTTTTGAGCTAAAAACCCCATGTGTTTCCGGATCTGTAGCACGTCCACCCCTCCTGCTGTGTTTTGTGCCTCACGCGCTGATAGATGCGAAAATGCAAGAGTTTTTTTTATAAATTTGGTCCAAAATACCCTTAAATCATACCCATTCAGTTCGATCATTGAACTCGTCACCTTCATCTTCTCCGATCACGACTCCGACCAGCCGTATTTCCGACATTCCTTGCTTGCTTTAGACTCCTCTTCACCTCCCCTACAACCCTCGACATTTTTCTCTTCATTTTTCCCCCTCAATATGTCGAGCTACAACTCCAATCTTACGTTGGTACTCACCACGAAGCCGACTAGTTTTTCTTAATTTTCGACCAACTCCGACCACCAATCTTCCAAAGAAACCCCGATCCGTGACCCTCTTTTCCATACGAACAAAACACACACATCAATTTCCCCGATTCTTACGGCCTTTGGGAAGTTAAGATATGGGCAATTTCGTCATTTTTATGATAAAATTCTGAATGATATACGTGTGCTACAGATCCGGAAATACAGGGGGTTTTTAGCTCAAAAATATTACACAAGGGGTTATCAGCGAACCCGAGATATCACAGGGGTGATATATGCAATTTCTCCTTTTTTTTATTTCCACTCCCTAGTGGTCCCAAATTTGAATTTAATTAAGTAATTATTAACTAATCTTTTGTACGTGACATTTTTAACCTATCGAACCAGTCCAGAACATGAAGGACTATTGGTTACGCAAGAGTTCCAACCGACATACTATGGATTAGGGTCCAACATGCTTTCGAATAATGAATTAAACTTAAATACTTTTTTACCAAAAATATCGTCGAATCATACCTGCCGAGTTTTACGAAATGCTCTTCACACTCCAACCATGCAGTCGCAACAGATGGTTTTGCGCAAGCTCCTTCAACGACACTCAGCACTGTCTTAATTCGTTTTCTACCTTATGGCATATGTATATAAGCTTAATTATAAAATATAAGCACATAAGAACAAGAGAATTAGAGAAATTTATTCAAACATAATATTATTACATATCAACTCCTTCGAAGATGAGGAGACAACTTATTTTAACTATTCATAGTAGCCTTGTTCTTGAAACACATAATACTTGAAAACTTATTACAAAATAGAAAGAGAAATGTTACAATAGTTTATTTGTAAGAAAAATGAAGGGAATGATCGATGTCTTCAGCTTCCTTGAATGCTTATATTTATAGTTGTGGTTCCACTCGTTTCATCGAAAAATTTCAGGGAATCTCACGGCCATCTACCTTGTCTTTTTATGTCATTATTGATGGCATCTTTTGGTAGTGGAGGAGTCACAAGTCTGCCTTTTTTTTAGCTCTATGCTCCTCACATGTCTTCTTTATTGTTGTCGGGGCATCTTTTGCTTTTGCAGTGGTCCTCTGAATAAACGCGTATTTGGTGGTCCCTGACCAACTTTGCTTGTCTCGGAAAAATCTTTCCGATCCGTTCGGGGTCGGAAACTTTTTCCAAATTCAGACTCCTTTTGGTTTGGGCACTCCGTGCAGATAGCCTATGACCATATTCCTATATGATCCATGTTGCAAAATTTATGGCGAGTTTCTTTACTCCATGACAGCTTGCTATTCCACAAAAGATTCTTCTTCTTTTCGAAGAGTTCTTCCGCAAATCCCGTTGTTTTTTTTGTCAATTTATTTAACAGGAAATATCCATTCATAAATTTTTTTTAAAACTTGAATGTGAACTTAACTTAGTCTATCTAAGCGACACAGATCCAAATACCCCTTGCTCTTCGGGTAGAGAATTCATCCTCTCCAAATATAGAAACCAGTGGTATTTTTCAGACATATTGTGGGGACCTCGGGTTGCTAATCTTTTCTTAAGGCAAATTAACAATTAATCATAATTGAATCAAACTAGAAAAAATTAAAACAAAGACTGATTTTTTTTTTAAACAGGTTGTTTGTTGTTCTAATATGTTTACCACATTATAGACTACATGCCATCTGCTTAAAACCCAAGTCACCACTTCTAATCTTTCATTATCGTGCTATCCAAGCCATGTCTGATTTGATCATACCCCAACTTGATGCAATGCACACATACAAACAAAGCAACAGCCGGATAACTCCGGTGAGAATAAATTTCAGTATGAATGACATGCATATACATCATATAAGCATAATAAATCTATATGCTATAATAATCTTAAATCTCAAACATGTAAGAACATGTCAATCATAGAAGCATCATCGATTCCTAAATTCTTATAGCACATCAGTTAATCAAACATACAAACACATTCACATCTTGAATGACATCTACTAACATGCTAGCATTTATAAACGCATATTTTAAACCATAGAAATCTCTAGGTTAATGCATAAATGCAATGCATGTTTCAAGGAATAGGCTATCAAGTCTGATAACAATCAAATCTTGGTTCTTGGGATCCCGGGGAATAAAATCTTTAACTAACCACCAACTCACCCAATCGAGGTGGCGTTAAATATCTCAATTCCCCTGACTTTGGTGCAACTATAGTGAGTCTTCTAGCTCTGGAAGTAAATCTACATTCCATGCCACTCAACTACAGTCCTCCAAACGTCATATGCACTCTAGGCCAATCAGCCCTCTGTGCTTTTCAAGGTAGGGTTCAAGATGAATGCAACATAATCTTGATGCATTAAATCATAAACATATTGATAAACATCTTGAACACAAAATTTAATAATCATTCATATCCACAATTGTAACGACCCACGTGTTGGTACACAGTCGTTCTCCGGATAAAAAAGAAAGTGATATCCGGTGCAGCAGAAGTTTTAAAATTTTATATGGAACGATTCCATATGGATATCAAATTCCTACGATTAAAATTGATAATATAAAATTTAAACAATATAAATTTTACCTTAAAATCTCGAAGCGAGATTATGGACACCAACAAATTAAACTGCTCTTGTTGTATATCCCAGGAACTGATGAACGAACGATTCTTCAATCAGGTCCACGAACATAAGTTTAATCCCTCTGATAGACTGCACTAGAAAGTCTATCAGAAGTTTCTACTAAGAGATAGAACAGATATGATCTGTTAAATCAGTCTGCAAATTCAAAAATTCACAGACTGAATTTTCGAACACAGTAGGGGAGGGGGGCGGCCGAATTCTCTAGAGAGAGAGCTCTAGGGTTTTCAAAAATTTTGACCTTGTGTTGTCTAATTTCTGCACTGCAATAACTTATTTATAATGTGGGCTGCTAACAGCTTAGGGCCCATTAGTCATAAGTTCAAGCCTGACAAGCAAAGCCCGCATGTTCAGAAATTAATATAAAATTCATCGTGACTCAGATTGATAAACCAATTTCACTAATGTGCATAGAAACCATTTCTGCATCTTTTAAAGTCAAGATAAATTTTCTGAATCCGAATTCAGTGATTTCCAAAAAATGTCCATCACTATGTCATTTTAGGAAATCTTACTCTCTCTACTTTGAAATAAGAAGTCCCACTTCTTTATTCACTAAATTTAACTCTTTAAATTTAATTATCTCAACGGGAATTAAAAATCCATTACTTGTGTGACCCTCAATGGTTCAGGGATACAGCTAGCCGTGGGCTCACAACTCCTTGTGACTCGGAACAACAATTTCCGACTTGCCCATCGAATCATGGTAAGAGCGCCTAGCAACATAGCCCCATGATTCCCTAGGTATCACTGATAGTGCCTGCAAGAACCAATAGATTTTGGTTAGCGTACAGTACGGTCCCTTTATCCATATATCCCGATCGAATCAACAACCATTGGTAAATCGAGAGTCGTTCGAGATTCGATAACTATGCAATGCATCTTGAAGATCAAATAGTGACATCGCATGTGCTACTAGGAAACCAAGTAACCTAAAACACATCATGTACTCTGGCCAGAGATTCGTCACACTAATATCTCCTCAGATAGCATAGGATATCCACACTTGCAAGTATGTGGTGAATCCTTGACAACAAAGCATCGACTCCTATATGTGTCGTAACTGTACCCAATCCCGATACCTGATGACCCCAATAGAGTCGGTAAACGAGTCAAAGTACAGGACTAGCATATAGAGTCTCAATGATGTTTCAAGTAGTAAGGACTAATGGTGTACAACCAAAACCGCGGACTTTATCCACTCGATAAGTGATAACCACTTGGAAAGTCCGGATAGGATAGTTCGATCATTCATCATATGAATATCCATTTGCATGCTTTGAACATCTCTATGTTCCATACCAATGAAACGTGGTACTCGGCATCGCAAATGCTAGTCTCAATCTCGAGCGATCCTTATCCTTATTAACGGACGGCTTAATCGACTAGGAACTGTTTAGAATATAAAGTGACTATAAGATGTGTTTCATGATAGCCATCCCCATGTGCTACCATATCTTACATACCCTATAGTATATTCAAGGTCTTCATCTAAACATCTTATAGTATGTCACAACATAATAATATGATAAAAGATAAAGTAAATGCCATTATAAAAGTGTAAATTATATTAACCAAAAGATTGTTTATATATAGAGTCATAAAAGCCCTTAGCCACAAGTTGGCTCACCGGGCACCCACTCTTTCAATCTCCCACTTGCCCTAAAGCCAACTAGTCATACTACGTAGTCCCATTGCTTCGCGATGTTTGTCAAATAATGGTCCTGGCAAGGGCTTAGTAAGTGGATCAGCGATTCTCTCAACAGTGATGTCTCCTCTTTCCACGATCTCCCGGATGATGTGGTATTTCCTCAGTACGTGTTTGGATCTTTGATGAGACCTTGGTTCCTTTGCCTGAGCAACGGCACCCGTGTTGTCATAGTACACCGGGACTGGACCAACAGCTTCAGGAATAACACCCAACTCTTGGACGAAATTCCTCATCCAAAATGCCTTTTTAGCAGCAGCTGATGCCGCAATGTATTCTGCCTCAGTGGTGGAATCCGCTGTGGTGTCCTGCTTGGAACTCTTCCAAGAGACAGCACCGCCATTGAGCATGAACACAAATCCAGAGGTTGACTTCGAGTCATCCACGTTACTTTGGAAGCTAGAGTCGGTATAGCCTTCCAATTTCAGATCTCTTCCTCCATAAACCATGAATACATTCTTAGTTCTTCTCAAGTACTTAAGAATATCCTTCACGGCTTTCCAATGCATTTGACCGGGATTGGTTTGATATCTGCTCGTGATACTCAGAGCAAATGCCACATCCGGTCTGGTAGATATCAACCCATACATGATACTCCCTATGGCTGACGCATATGGTATGTGTGTCATTTTATCTATCTTTTCGTCAGTCTTGGGACACATAGACTTGGATAGAGAGACTCCATGACACATAGGTAGATGTCCTCTCTTGGACTCATCCATTGAAAACTTTTTCAATATAGTGTCGATGTAGGTAGCTTGAGTAAGTCCTATCATTATCTTAGATCTATCTATATAGATCTGTATCCCTAGAATATAGGACGCCTCACCCAAATCCTTCATCGAGAATCTACCTGATAACCATATCTTTGTTGACTGCAACATCCCTACATCATTCCCAATGAGTAAGATGTCATCAACATAAAGTACTAAGAATGTCACAGCATCCTTAACTACTTTCTTGTACACGCACGGTTCCTCCGGGTTCTTGATGAAACCAAAATCCTTTATTGTTTCATCAAATTTCTGGTTCCAACTTCTTGATGCTTGTTTGAGACCATAGATCGATCTCTGAAGCTTGCATACCTTATGCTCGCTTCCCATGGATGTGAATCCCTCGGGCTGCATCATATAGATTTCTTCCTTAATGTTTCCATTAAGAAATGCAGTCTTCACATCCATTTGCCATATCTCATAGTCATACCATGCTGCTATGGAAATAAGGATTCTTATGGACTTGAACATTGCGACTGGTGAAAAAGTTTCATCATAGTCAACTCCTTGTCTTTGAGTATAACCTTTTGCCACCAATCGTGCCTTGTAGGTCAGTACCTTTCCATCAGGCCCAAGTTTTCTCTTATAGATCCATTTACACCCTATTGGAACAATTCCATCGGGAGGATCTACTAAAGACCAAACTTGGTTTGTATGCATCGAATCTATTTTCGACTGCATAGCTTCAAGCCATAAATTCGAATCCGCATCAGAAATTGCTTCCTTGAAGTTTCTTGGATCATACCCAATGTCGGGTTCACTTTGATCCCCTTCAAGAAGAAGACCATATCTAATAGGAGGCCTAGAAGCCCTCTCGGATCTTCTAGTAATAGACGTGTCAATCAATGGTTCCTGAGGTGTAGGATCATTATTTTGTATCTCGGGTTCTTCTCGAATTTCTTCGAGTTCCATCATCTTGCCTTTCTTATCCAATAAGAAATCCTTCTCCAAGAAGGTGTCATTCCTTGAAACAAACACTTTTGTTTCAGTAGGATGATAGAAATAATATCCGATTGAATTCTTCGGATACCCTACAAAATAACATAAGGTGGATCGACTATCCAACTTATCTCCCACTGTCTGCTTCACGTAAGCAGGACATCCCCAAATCCTCAAGTATGAATACTTAGGAGCTTTGCCATTCCATAACTCGTATGGTGTTTTGTTCACTGCTTTAGTGTGGACGTTGTTCAACAACAATACCGCCGTTTCAAGAGCATAGCCCCAAAACGAAGGTGGGAGCTCAGTAAAGCTCATCATAGATCGAACCATGTCCAACAATGTTCGATTGCGACGCTTCGAAACTCCATTCAGCTGAGGTGTCATAGGAGGAGTCCACTGAGAGAGAATCCCATTCTCTTTTAGATAGCTCAAAAACTCGGTACTCAATTATTCTCCACCTCGATCCGATCGAAGTGCTTTAATACTCTTACCTAGTTTGTTTTCTACTTCAGCCTTGAATTCTTTGAACTTTTCAAATGATTCAGACTTATATTTCATCAAATATAAGTACCCATACCTAGAATAATCATTAGTAAAGGTAATGAAGTAGGTGTGACCAAATTTTGTACCAATACTAAATGGTCCGCAACATCTGTATGGATCAAATCCAATAGATTTTGACTACGCTCAGGTTTTCCTTTGAAAGGAGATTTAGTCATTTTTCTTTTCAGGCAGGACTCACAAGTAGGTAGAGAGTTAATATCAGACATATCAAACATGCCCTCTCCCACTAGCTTGTTCATCCTCCTTGAGGAAATATGACCTAGCCTAGCATGCCAAAGGTTTGCCGGGTTTTGACTATCGATTTTCCTTTTGTTCGTTGTTACCGGTTTATCAACATAATTTATTGGAACGTCTTTTAATTTTAAGTTATATAGATCGTTTTCAAGTTGTCCATTTCCAATCAAACATTCATTCTTGTAAATATTGCAAATCCCATTCACAAAATTGCAAGAAAAATCATCTCTATCAAGCATAGAAACAGAAATAATGTTTTTAATCAAGTCTGGAACAAATAAAACATCTTTCAAAAGTAACTTAAAATCGTTCTGCAAAATTAAATAAACGTCTCCCACAGCTTTGGCTTCAACTCTAGAACCATTTCCGAGCCTCAGCTGGGTCTCACCCATCCTAAGCTTGCGACTTCTTGTCATCACCTGCAAATCATTGCAAATGTGAGATCCACATCCGGTATCCAATACCCAAGAAGTAGTATTAAGTGAAACATTTATTTCAATATAAAACATACCCTTCGCAGTTCGCAACTGCTCAAGATATTCCTTGCAGTTACGTTTCCAATGACCGGGTTTCTTGCAGTGATGGCAAACATCCTTGGATTTTTCCATGTTTGAAGCCTTTGTCTTGTTCTTCTTCTCAGGTCCGATTTTCTTGGATGGGGCAGAATGTTTCTTATCCTTTGTACTTGGCCCCTTCTTAGTAGAAGAAGAGGAGCCCACCAAGAGAACCGGTTTATCCTTCTTTAAAGTGGCTTCATAAGTTACAAGCATATTGACCATCTCTTCAAGGGAGACCTCTATCTTGTTCATATTGAAATTCACCACAAAACCGTCAAACGATGAAGGAAGAGAGAGAAGTAATAAGTCCACATTGAGTTCATGCTCCAATACCAATTCAAGCGTTACCAACTTCTGAATGAGCCAAATCACGCGTACCCCATGATTACGGACCAAAGTCCCTTTACGCATGCGACACGTCATTAACTATTTTACAGTAGCAAACCTCTCAGCTCTCGATTGAGCCCCAAAAATTTCCTTGAGTTGTGCGTGAATGTCAGCAGCATTCACGGTATCCTCAAATCGCCTTTGGAGTTCATCAGACATCGAAGCTTGCATATAGAATTTGGCCTTGATATTATGGTCCCACCATTTATCAAGTTTTGCCAACTCTTCCGGACTTATATCAGCTGGTGCTTTCTTCGGAGGAGATTTTTCTAACACGTAGAACATCTTCTCCGAGGTCAAGATAATCTTCAACTTACGGAACCATTCCGTATAGTTTGCGCCAGTCAGTTTGTTTTGTTCGAGAATAGAGAATAGTGGAGAATTCATCTTAATGAAATACTGAAAAGAAACAGACAATAATCAGTGATTGTTTAATTAATTTACTAAGACATAAAATAAGGCGAAATTTATTTTATGAATCTCACTCCCACTATTTTAATGATTTCACTACCCTCTAGTGAAAAATGAGAAACATTTTCTTTAGTGGGAACATGAAGTCCAATTGACAAACTATAGTCCCGAATAATATCAGCCAACCATAATTTTCAAATGGTAGAGCCCAATTGCTTCCAAAGCAACCTCCATTTTTTTACCTCATGTCCAATAAGGGCCCAATAATATGACGCCGTTTATTGTGACACATCAAGATGACCCATAAATATTAAGTTGTGATGGACGGTCGCCATGTGGATCCCCAATAATATGAGCCAATCCCATGGGAGTTCCATCCAACTTACAACATGTGTCGATCCAATGTACAGCTTTCCGACGAACGACCCCCCCCAATAATATGAGCCGGACCGTATCCGCGGGTAGCATCTCATACATTGATCGTTGATGGAAGGTAGGAACATTTAAACAATATTTAAATTTCCTTTATTTATCTTGATATCAATTTAAAATCATATTTAAAATGAGGGATTTTTAATTTTGAAAATTTTTCTCATCATTTAAAATTTGTATGCATGCGGGATTCATACAATTTAGTCTAAACATGCATACAACGATAATATCATATATTATATTTTAGGATGATCGATTCCATTACTAATCGACCCGTGGTTGCCAATCACGAGTCTAAGTCCAATCCTAGGTGATATGCAAGTATGCAATGCAATTCTATTACATTGTGCTTCCAATTTACATTTCTTCAGTCTTTATCATTGTTTGCTGAACCCACCTCTATCTTCAAAATCTCCCACTATTTCTAGTGAATTTACAATAAATTACTATGACAAATAAAGAGATACATTATAGGGGTGGGAACGGGCCATAAACCAGGCCCACTTTTATTACAAATGATAAAATCAAATTTGGACCATAAACCAGGTCCATTAATAAAACCCAACAATCAATAATAAAACCAAATGTAAACAACCTAACATACACCTATAATATTGGTCATGGCAATCGATCATCCTTATCCATTAACATTTAATTCACAAATTAATTTATTGGATATCATGCAATGGCAATAAATATATATAGATAAAATCATATTTCATACATAAAATCTTATTTTATATATAAAATCATATTTTATCTAGTTTATCCATAAAATCATATTTTACATATAAAATCCAATTTTATACATAAAATCATATTTTATTATCAATTGTACCAAAATTAATAATTAAAGATTTAATTTATTGGATTAAATTTATAAATTTCCAAAATTCAAAATTTATCCAAAAATTAATTTTTCTTAAAAATTTTTGGGCTCAAACAATTTTGACCTATTGCCTCGTGGACCAACTGAAACAATTTTCAATCGGGCCAAAAACTGGGCTTGATAACAATTAATGGGCTGAAATTCAAAATTTCAAAAAATTAAAATTTTAATTTTTCTGGGCTGCCCGGGACGATCCCGGGCAGTCCCCGACAATCGGGCCGGGGGCCCAGCCCTTTGCTGGGCCGCTCGGCGTGGCCCAGCTGCGCGCAGGGCTGCTGGGCCGCATCCGCGGCCCAGCTGCGCGCAGGCACCCTGCGCGGAGACACTCTGCGCGCAGGGCAGCGGGCAGTCCACCCGGAAAATTAAATTTTTTTTTTTCGTTTTATTTTTCTGAAAAATCGAGGCTTGTACAATTGAACAATATTTTAATCGTAAAATCCGAGAACAGCCTGGCTCTGATACCACTGTTGGTACACGGTCGTTCTTCGGATCAAAAAGAAAGTGATATCCGGTGCAGCGGAAGTTTTAAAATTTTATATGGAACGATTCCATATGGATATCAAATTCCTACGATTAAAATTGATAATATAAAATTTAAACAATATAAATTTTACCTTAAAATCTCGAAGCGAGATTATGGACACCAACAGATTAAACTGCTCTTTTTGTATATCCCAGGAACTGATGAACGAACGATTCTTCAATCAGGTCCACGAACAGAAGTTTAATCCCTCTGATAGACTGCACTAGAAAGTCTATCAGAAGTTTCTACGAAAAGATAGAACATATATGATCTGTTAAATCAGCCTGCAAATTCAAAAATTCACAGACTGAATTTTCGAACACAGTAGGGGAGGGGGGCGGCCGAATTCTCTATAGAGAGAGCTCTAGGGTTTTCCAAAATTATGACCTTGTGTTGTCTAATTTCTGCACTGCAATAACTTATTTATAATGTGGGCTGCTAACAGCTTAGGGCCCATTAGTCATAAGTTCAAGCCTGACAAGCAAAGCCCGCATGTTCAGAAATTAATATAAAATTCATCGTGACTCAGATTGATAAACCAATTTCACCAATGTGCACAGAAATCATTTCTGCATCTTTTAAAGTCAAGATAAATTTTATGAATCCGAATTCAGTGATTTCCAAAAAATGTCCATCACTATGTCATTTTAGGAAATCTTACTCCCTCTACTTTTAAATAAGAAGTCCCACTTCTTTATTCACTAAATTTAACTCTTTAAATTTAATTATCTCAACGGGGATTAAAAATTCATTACTTGTGTGACCCTCAATGGTTCAGGGATACAGCTAGCCGTGGGCTCGCAACTCCTTGTGACTCGGAACAACAATTTCCGACTTGCCCATCGAATCATGGTAAGAGCGCCTAGCAACATCGCCCCATGATTTCCTAGGTATCACTGATAGTGCCTGCAAGAACCAATAGATTTTTATTAGAGTACAGTACGGTCCCTTCATCCATATATCCCGATCGAATCAACAACCATTGGTAAATCGAGAGTCGTTCGAGATTCAATAACTATGCAATGCATCTTGAAGATCAAATAGTGACATCGCATGTGCTACTAGGAAACCAAGTAACCTAAAACACATCATGTACTCTGGCCAGAGATTCGTTACACTAATATCTCCTCAGATAGCATAGGATATCCACACTTGCAAGTATGTGGTGAATCCTTGACAACAAAGCATCGACTCCTATATGTGTCGTAACTGTACCCAATCCCGACACCTGATGACCCCAATAGAGTCGGTAAACGAGTCAAAGTACAGTACTAGCATATAGAGTCTCAATGATGTTTTAAGTAGTAAGGACTAATGGTGTACAACCAAAACCGCGGACTTTATCCACTCGATAAGTGATAACCACTTGGAAAGTCCGGATAGAGTAGTTCGATCATTTATCATATGAATATCCATTTGCATGCTTTGAACATATCTATGTTCCATACCAATAAAACGTGGTACTCAGCATCGCAAATGCTAGTCTCAATCTCGAGCGATCCTTATCCTTATTAACGGACGGCTTAATCGACTAGGAACTGTTTAGAATATACAATGACTATAAGATGTGTTTCATGATAGCCATCTCCATGTGCTACCATATCTTACATACACTATAGTATATTCAAGGTCTTTATCTAAACATCTTATAGTATGTCACAACATAATAATATGATAAAAGATAAAGTAAATGTCATTATAAAAGTGTAAATTATATTAACCAAAAGATTGTTTATACATAGAGTCATAAAAGCCCTTAGCCACAAGTTGGCTCACCGGGCACCCACTCTTTCACCACGTCCTTCCACCGCATCCCTCCCCAGCCTATAGCATGGGGTTGGACCGCATGGTTCGACGGGCATCGCACTCATGACCTCCCCATAAAACTTTGTACTTAAGCCTGGAGGTACAAGGTTCGATTCCTGGGGAGGGCAAAAAACCCACTGCCAGGAGTGGGGAGGTCATGAGTGCGATGCCCGTCGAACCATGCGGTCCGAGCCCATGCTATAGGCTGGGGAGGCATGCGGTGGAAGGATGTGGGTCGTTACAAAAAATGGGCGCCCTTTTTTGTAACGACCCACGTCCTTCCACCGCATCCCTTCCCAGCCTATAGCATGGGCTCGGACCGCATGGTTCGACGGGCATAGCACTCATGACCTCCCCACTCCTGGCAGTGGGTTTTTTGCCTTCCCCAGGGATTGAACCTTGCACCTCCAAGCTTAAGTACAAGTTCTTATCATCCCTGTTACCATTGAGCTAGGTACCAGGGATGATAAGAACTTGTACTTAAACATGGAGGTGCAAGGTTCAATCCCTGGGGAGGGAAAAAAACCCACTGCCAGGAGTGGAGAGGTCATGAGTGAGATGTCCGTCGAACCATGCGGTCCGAGCCCATGCTATAGGCTGGGGAGGGATGCGGTGGAAGGACGTGGGTCGTTACAACAATAACAAATAAATCACATAAGAGCACGTAAACAAATAAGTATGTGATTTTAGGAAACTCGATAATCATAAACGATCTCGAGTTGTTCTTCCCATCTTCCTTAATGTCTATTCATACCTTTCGATCTCGAGTTTAGATGATCCAAGTCTGGACTAATGACATCAAAGAACTTCTATCAAAATATGCTCAAATCATTACAATCATTCAAGGCAAACTAGTTTCAAACCTTCTTCAGTCTTTCTCGGTTCAAAGGCTAACTTCTCGAGCTCGCCGACTCGAACTCGATCTCTTGCAATTCAAATCTGAAATGCAATGATACCTAATTCAATATGAGCTTTCAATATCATTTCATTCTTATTTAGGATCAAACAATCTAACAACTTGATCCCGTGACTTGAATTCAAACCGACGGCGTAACGGCTCGAAATCGGGAATTCCAAAAGCATAACATCAATCTTATTAATCATCTCAACTCAATATCAACATAAATTCTTCAACACAATTTCGAAATCCCATAGCTAAAAATTTCAGAATTTCGAATATCATTTCACAATTCAAAAATATGCTCAAACGACAATCTTTTCTCGATCCGTCTTAGATATGCTATCGTCGTATATGCTAGAACACATTTATACAATCAAATCTTAATTCTAACAACAACTTAAAATTCAAACATGGTAAAACTTCATAAAACTTACGTCAAAACGTAGCACTCGAATCCGTGATCGCAAATATACGATCACTCAAAAATTCTACCGGGCGGATCAAAAGATATCGGAGTTTGAAATCTTGAAAATGGCTTAGAACCCATTTCTCCCTCTCTCTCTCTCAGTTTTTTCTGTCCCAATCTGATTCTAACGTGAATTCTTAAGTCAAAGTAGATATATATTGACCTATTTGCAGTTTAGCCCCTGAACTTTGGCATAATTGCAAACTAGTCACCGGACTAGCGATTTAATTCAATTTTAATCTTAAATAATTTAAGAATATTAGAATTTAATTCTAAACTCTAAAAATTTTCAAATTAAATATTTTTGGATTAAAATTAAATCATTTCAGACCTTATCGCATTTTAGTCCTCGAATTTCTCAATATTTGCAAATTAGCCCTTGCTCGGATTTCATCCTCAAAGTCAATCCTTGATATTTATAATCTTGGAATTTACATCTTAAATTCCATAAATATCAATTCAAATATTTTTAATCTTTTAATTTAAGAATTCCGGATATTAAAATCTTAAAATCCGAAAAATCCTCAAATTAAATATTTTTCACCCGAAATTGAAATCTCTGATTTCCATAAATTCTTAAATTCATATTTTCTCTTATGCGGAATTTAAATCTTAAATCCCGTCATTAATAATTTAATATTTTCGGGCCTTACAATTCATCCCCTCTAAGAAATGATTTTGTCCTCGAAATCGCATTCGATCTTACTGCTGATTCTCGTAAGCTGTATTCAATTCAGTGATCTTATCGGCTTCTGCTTTATCTGAATTGAATGCACATACATATTTTAGCTGATATTCTTCAGCCAATGCATATGTATAACAATTCATCTATGTGACAATTCTAGATTGAGTATTAAGCAATAAGCTAGATCAAATACTCACAAGGATCAATTATTGATTCACTTCTGAAATCTCTTACTGAACCTAATGATGCCCGGGAAAGAACTTCTTTGCTGATCATTCTGTTCAGGCTTCAAAATCTATATCTGATGCTCATTTGCTAACTCTGTCTATGCTGCTCTGTTCTTATTCTGTTCAAAGCAATCTTCACATTCTCTATCTTTTATTTACTCATACCTGGTCTGATAGCTGATACTTCTGAAATATCATTTCAATCTAAAAAATAATTCTGCTTTTCTTATCAATCAAGCATCAAAATATTGTCTCTATATCTATCAGATATCTGTCACATGAATTATAGTAATCAAGTGGAAAATAATCAATCAACTAGTACCGAATCTAGTACTATAGTTCTGAGTAGATCCTCGAAAATCTGGATAGTCACATTTGACAGTCCATCGATCGAAGAATGGTATACTGAAATCTCATACAACCCAGCACTCAGAGCATCTGAAAATCAGTGCCACAATCTATAAAACAAATCTAAAGTCTCTATCTTGACAATAGATTTCAATAATTCCTGTAAACATATCATCTTGTTAACTTCTTAACAAGAATCTCTTTATGTCCGTATCATGTCGAATACAACATATTCTTGAATCTGTCAAAATCTACTACAATCTAAATCAAAAAATCATGACGATTTGCGTAGATTTGAACTAAAATCGTTTAAAAAGTTGATTTTCTTTCAACTCTTATGCAACTAATCTATTACAGAAATCACTTGGGTTCTTTTTTTTTTTTTTTTTTGCTTCTTTTACTAGAATTTTAGTCTTGGTAATGTCACTTCTGTCATATCTGCTTTCATTTCTTTCATCAATATTGATTTCCAATTAATGACTACATGTAAGTCATACATGTTTAGACAACTGAATGGATATTAAATATGTTGTCATATGCCTCTTTCAGAATCTGATATTCCATATCTAGAATATCTGGCATCCTCAAACGATTTTTTCACCACAAAATTCATCTGTTCTAATCTGATGTCTTGTCTGATATATGAATCTAGCATTCTCAATCGAATTTTCATTGCTTGATCTAATATCAATGTTGTTGTAATCTTTCCAAACTAAGATAACTTAGCTTGGATTGCAACAATTCTAATTATCTGAGTATCTGTCTAGCAACTCACATATAAAAATTACATATCTATAATCACTCGATCAAGCATTCATCTACTTTTCTTCATTCTATTTCCCAAGTACTAGAAAATCATGCAATCAACCCATAAATATTGTGGATACTTTGAATCTGAATTTCTATCAGTTATGAGCCAAAAACTTCAAAATATACTGAATATACACATCAAATAATCAATGACTCTCAAATTCGAATTAAAGGAACTCTCTCAAGGAAATGTCAGTCAAAATCAAATATTCTGAATGACAGCGAGTGAATCAAAGCAGACTCTAGCAAAAGAATAAGAGTCAATCAAAATCAATCGAGGTCAAATAACACAACCTCAGAATCGATATCAAGTAATTCAAGAATCATGATTTCTATGATGTAATAGCTTCAACAAAAATTGAAGAGAAAACTCGACTGTAACTGATTTTTCTTATTCTCTATTGACATGAGTTTAGCTATTACTTCCCTTTTGACAATAGTCGAATATTATCTTTTTGACTTAACTTGTTGTCATAGAATTAATAATCACGTAATATTTTACTGTTTTTGGAGTTCTACAGTTCAAGTAGTGCTCTTCTATACGAGTTGTCATAATAGTTTCGTACTAGACACCACTCTATATAAAACTGCATTCATATCGTAGATTTTGGACACCAACAGATTGCTCTGCTCTTGTTGTATATTCCTGGAACTGATGGACGAACTGTTCTTCAATCAGGTCCACGAACGGATATTTAATCCCTCTGATAGATTGCACTAGAAAATTTATCAGAAGTTTCTACGAAGAGATTAACGAATTTGATCCGTTAAACCAGACTGCAAATTCAAAATTCACAGGCTGGGTTTTTCGAGCAGAGAGGGGAGAGGGGGGCGGCGGCCACTAGGTTTCAAAACCCTAGTTAATTTCGAAAATTATGCCTTGTTGTGTCTAATTTCTGTACTGCATTAACTTATTTATAATGTAGGCCACTAACAGCTTAGGGCCCATTAGTCATAAGTTCAAGCCCGACAAGCAAAGCCCGCATGTTCAGAAATTAATATAAAATTCATCGTGACTCCGATTAATAAACCGATTTCACCAATGTGCACAGAAACCATTTCTGCACCTTTTAAAGTCAAGATAAATTTTTCTGAATCCGAATTCAGTGATTTCCAAAAATGCCCATCCCTATGTCATTTTAGGAAATCTTACTCCTCTACTCTTAAATAAGAAGTCCAACTTCTTTGTTCATTAAATTTAACTCTTTAAATTTAACTATCTCAACGGGGATTAAAAATCCATTACACTGTGTGACCCTCAATGGTTCAGGGATACAGCTAGCCGTGGGCTCACAACTCCTTGTGACTCGAAACAACAATTTCCGACTTGCCCATCGAATCATGGTAAGAGCGTCTAGCAACATCGCCCCATGATTCCCTAGGTATCACTGATAGTGCCTACAAGAACCAATAGATTTTGGTTAGCGTACAGTACGGTCCCTTCATCCAAATATCCCGATCGAATCAACAACCATTGGTATATCGAGAGTCGTTCGAGATTCGATAACTATGCAATACATCTTGAAGATCAAATAGTGACATCGCATGTGCTACTAAGAAACCATTTCTTAAACCACATCATGTACTCTGGCCAGAGATTCGTCACACTAATATCTCCTCAGATCGCATAGGATATCCACACTCGCAAGTATGTGGTGAATCCTTGACAACAAAGCATCGACTCCTATATGTGTTGTAACTGTACCCAATCTCGACACCTGATGACCCCAATAGAGTCGGTAAACGAGTCAAAGCACAGTACTAGCATATAGAGTCTCAATGATGTTTCAAGTAGTAAGGACTAATGGTGTACAACCAAAACCGCGGACTATATCCACTCGATAAGTGATAACCACTTGGAAAGTCCGGATAGGGTAGTTCGATCATTCATCATATGAATATCCATTTGCATGCTTCGAACATCTCTATGTTCCTTACCAATGAAACGTGGTACTTTGCATCGCAAATGCTAGTCTCAAACTCGAGCGATCCTTATCCTTATTATCGGACGGCTCAATCGACTAGGAACAGTTTAGAATATACAGTGACTATAAGATGTGTTTCATGATAGACATCCCCATGTTCTACCACATCTTACATATACTATAGTATATTCAAGGTCTTTATCAAAACAAAAATAGTATATCACAATATAACAATATGAAGAAAGATAAAGTCATTGCCATTAATAAAAGTGTAAATAATATTAAACAAAAGATTGTTTATACAAAGAGTCATCAAAGCCCTTATCCACAAGTTGGCTCACCGGGCACCCACTC
The DNA here is from genome assembly GCF_033568475.1 of Henckelia pumila. NCBI lineage: Eukaryota > Viridiplantae > Streptophyta > Magnoliopsida > Lamiales > Gesneriaceae > Henckelia > Henckelia pumila. The sequence goes on from NC_133121.1 coordinate 80,357,893, forward strand.
TTTCAATCTCCCACTTGCCCTATAGCCAACTAGTCATACTACGTAGACCCATTGCTTCGCGATGTTTGTCAAATAATGGTCCTGGCAAGGGCTTAGTAAGTGGATCAGCGATATTGTCTGCAGAGGCCACTCTTTCGACAGTGATGTCTCCTCTTTCCACAATCTCCCGGATGATGTGGTATTTCCTCAGTATGTGTTTGGATCTTTGATGAGACCTTGGTTCCTTTGCCTGAGCAATGGCACCCGTGTTGTCACAGTACACCGGGACTGGACCAACAAATTCAGGAATGACGCCCAACTCTTGGAGGAAATTCCTCATCCAAACGGCCTCTTTAGCAGCAGCTGATGCTGCAATGTATTCTGCCTCAGTGGTGGAATCCGCTGTGGTGTCCTGCTTGGAACTATTCCAAGAGACAGCACCGCCATTGAGCATGAACACAAATCCAGAGGTTGACTTCGAGTCATCCACGTCACTTTGGAAGCTAGAGTCGGTATAGCCTTCCAATTTTAGTTCTCTTCCTCCATATACCATGAACATATTCTTAGTCCTTCGTAAGTACTTAAGAATGTCCTTCACGGCTTTCCAATGCATTTGACCGGGATTAGCTTGATATCTGCTCGTGACACTCAGAGCAAATGCTACATCCGGTCTGGTAGATATCATCCCATACATGGAGTAACCTATGGCTGACGCATATGGTACATGTGTCATTTTCTCTATCTCTTCATCAGTCTTGGGACACATAGACTTGGATAGAGAAACTCCATGACACATGGGTAGATGTCCTCTCTTGGACCCATCCATTGAAAACCGTTTCAATATGGTGTCTATGTAGGTTGATTGAGTGAGTCCTATCATTCTCTTAGATCTATCTCTATAGATCTGTATCCCTAAAATATAGGATGCCTCACCCAAATCCTTCATCGAGAATCTACCTGATAACCATATCTTTGTTGACTGCAACATCCCTACGTCATTCCCAATGAGTAGGATGTCATCAACATAAAGTACTAAGAATGTCACAGCATCCTTAACTACTTTCTTGTACACGCATGGTTCCTCCGGGTTCTTGATGAAACCAAAATCCTTTATTGTTTCATCAAATTTCTGGTTCCAACTTCTTGATGCTTGTTTTAGACCATAAATTGATCTCTGAAGCTTGCATACCTTATGCTCGCTTCCCATGGATGTGTACCCCTCAGGCTGCTTCATATAGATTTCTTCCTTAATGTCTCCATTAAGAAAAGCAGTCTTCACATCCATTTGCCATATCTCATAGTCATACCAAGCAGCTATGACAATAAGGATTCTTATGGACTTGAACATTGCAACTGGTGAAAAGGTTTCATCATAGTCAACTCCTTGTCTTTGAGTATAACCTTTCGCCACCAATCGCGCCTTGTAGGTCAATACCTTACCATCAGGCCCAAGCTTTCTCTTGTAGATCCATTTACACCCTATTGGAACAATTCCATCGGGAGGATCTACTAAAGACCAAACTTGGTTTGTATGCATCGAATCTATTTCCGACTGCATAGCTTCAAGCCATAAATTTGAATCCGCATCAGAAATTGCTTCTTTGAAGTTTCTTGGATCACATCCAATATCGGGTTCATCTTGATCCCCTTCAAGAAGAAGACCATATCGAATAGGAGGTCTAGAAGTCCTCTCGGATCTTCTAGGTACAGGCGTGTCTATCAATGGTTCCTGAGGTGTAGGATCGTTATTTTGTATTTCGAGTTCTTCTCAAATTTTTTCGAGTTCCATCATCTCGCCTTTCTTATCCAATAAGAACTCCTTCTCCAAGAAGGTGGCATTCCTTGAAACAAACACCTTTGTTTCAGCAGGATAATAGAAATAATATCCGATTGAATTCTTCGGATACCCTACAAAATAACATAAGCTGGATCGACTATCCAACTTATCTCCCACTGTCCGCTTCACGTAAGCAGGACATCCCCAAATCCTCAAGTACGAATACTTAGGAGCTTTGCCATTCCATAACTCGTATGGTGTTTTGTCCACTGCTTTAGTGTGGACGTTGTTCAACAACAATACCGCCGTTTCAAGAGCATAGCCCCAAAACGAAGGTGGAAGCTCAGTGAAGCTCATCATGGATCGAACCATGTCCAACAAAGTTCGATTACGACGCTCCGATACACCATTAAGCTGTGGTGTCATAGGAGGAGTCCACTGAGAGAGAATCCCATTCTCTTTTAGATAGTCCAAAAACTCGGTACTTAAGTATTCTCCACCTCGATCCGATCGAAGTGCTTTAATACTTTTACCTAACTTGTTTTCTACTTCAGCCTTGAATTCTTTGAACTTTTCAAATGCTTCAGACTTATATTTCATTAAATATAAATACCCATACCTCGAATAATCATCAGTAAAGGTAATGAAGTAGGTGTGGCCATATTGAGTACCAACTCTAAATGGACCACAAACATCTGTATGGATCAAATCCAACAGATTTTGACTACGCTCAGGTTTCCCCTTAAAAGGAGATTTAGTCATTTTTCCTTTTAGGCAGGATTCACAAGTAGGTAGAGAGTTAATATCAGACATATCAAACATGCCCTCTCCCACTAGCTTGTTCATCCTCCTTGAGGAAATATGACCTAGCCTAGCGTGCCAAAGGTTTGCCGGGTTTTGGCTATCGATTTTCCTTTTGTTTGTTGTTTCCGGTTTATCAACATAATTTATTGGAACGTCTTTTAGTTTTAAGTTGTATAGATCGTTTTCAAGTTGTCCATTTCCAATCAAACATTCATTTTTGTAAATATTGCAAATCCCATTCACAAAATTGCAAGAATAACCATCTCTATCAAGCATAGAAATAGAAATAATGTTTTTAATCAAATCCGGAACAAATAAAACATCTCTTAAAAGTAACTTAAAACCGTTCTGCAAAATTAAATAAACATCTCCCACGGCTTTAGCTTCAACTCTGGAACCATTTCCGAGCCTCAGCTGGGTCTCACCCATTCTAAGCCTGCGACTTCTTGTCATCACCTGGAAATCATTGCAAATGTGAGATCCACATCCGGTATCCAATACCCAAGAAGTAGTATTAAGTGAAACATTTATTTCAATATAGAACATACCCTTCGCAGTTCGCAACTGCTCTAGATATTCCTTGCAGTTACGCTTCCAATGACCGGGCTTCTTGCAGTAATGGCAAACATCCTTGGATTTTTCCATGTTTGAAGCCTTTGTCTTGTACTTCTTCTCGGGTTCGATTTTCTTGGGTGGGGCAGAATGTTTCTTACCCTTTGTACTTGGCCCCTTCTTAGCAGAAGAAGAGGAGCCCACCAAGAAAGCCGGTTTATCCTTCTTTAATGTGGATTCATATGTCACAAGCATATTGACCATCTCTTCAAGGGAGGCCTCTATCTTGTTCATATTGAAATTCACCACAAATCCGTCAAACGAAGAAGGAAGAGACAGAAGTAATAAGTCCACGTTGAGTTCATGCTCCAACACCAAATCAAGGGTTACCAACTTCTGTATGAGTCAAATCACTCGTACCCCATGATCACGGACCGAAGTCCCTTCACGCATGCGACACGTCATTAGCTCCTTTACAGTAGCGAACCTTTCAGCCCTCGATTGAGCCCCAAAAAGTTCCTTGAGTTGTACGTGAATGTCAGCAGCATTCACGGTGTCCTCAAATCGCCTCTGGAGTTCATCAGACATCGAGGCTTGCATATAGCATTTGGTCTTGATATCATGGTCCCACCATGTATCAAGTTTGGCTAACTCTTCCGGACTTACGTCAGCTGGTGCTTCCTTCGGAGGAGATTTTTCTAACACGTAGAGCATCTTCTCCGAAGTCAAGACAATCTTCAACTTACGGAACCATTCCGTATAGTTTGCGCCAGTCAACTTATTTTGTTCGAGGATCGAGAAAAGTGGATTACGCGAATTCATATTATGAAATACTGAAAAGAAACATACAAATATCAGTGATTGTTTAAGCAATTTACTAAGACATAAAATAGGCGAAATTTATTTTATGAATCTCACTCCCACTATTTTAACGATTTCACTACCCTCTAGTGAAAACGGGAAACTTTTTCCTTAGTGAGAACATGGAGTCCAATTGACAAACTTATGGTCCCGAATAATATCAGCCAACCATAATTTTCAAAAGGTAGAGCCCAATTGCTTCCAAAGCAACCTCCACATTTTTACCTCATGTCCAATAAGGGCCCAATAATATGACGCCGTTTATTGTGACATGTCAAGATGACCCATCAATATTAAGTTGTGATGGACGGTCGCCATGTGGATCCCCCAATAATATGAGCCGATCCCATGGGAGTTCCACCCAACTTACAACATGTGTCGATCCAATGTACAGCTTTCCGACGAACGGGCCCCCCCAATAATATGAGCCGGACCGTATCCGCGGGTAGCATCTCATACATTGATCGTTGATGGAAGGTAGGAACATTTAAACAAATTTAAATTTCCTTTATTTATCTTGATATCAATTTTAAATCATATTTAAAATGAGGGATTTTAATTATAAAAATTTGTCTCATCATTTTTAAAATTTTGTATGCTTGCCGGATTCACACAATTATGTCTAAAACATGCATACAACTATAATATCACATATTATATAGGATGATCGATTCCATTTCTAATCGACTCGTGGTTGCCAATCACGAGTCTTAGTCCAATCCTAGGTAATATGCAGTATGCAATGCAATCCTATTACATTGAGCTTCCAATTTACATTTCTTCTGTCTTTATTGTCTGCTGGGCCCACCTCCATCTTCAAATCTTGATCTTCCACTAAATCTAATGTATTTACAATAAATAACAATGACAAGTAGGGGATACATTTTTAAGGGGTGGGAACGGGCCATAAACCAAGCCCACTTTTATTACATATGACATTCATATTGGGCCATAAACCAGGCTCATTAATAAATCCAACAACAATAAAAACAAATGTAAATTCCTAACATACACCTACAAAATTGGTCATCGCAATCGATCATCCTTATCCAATAACATTTAATTCAAAATTAATTTATTGGATAACATGCAATGGCAATTTAAATTTAAAAGGATAAAATCATATTTCATATATAAAATCTTATTTTACATACAAAATCATATTTTATCTTTTTATCAAATAAAATCATATTTTATCTATAAAATCCAATTTTATACATAAAATCATATTTTACTCAATATATCGATAAGATCATATCTTATCATCAATTGTACCAAAAATAATTAATTTCAAAATTCAATTTAACGGATAAAATATTTAAATTTTCCAAAAATTCAAATTTATCCAAAAATCAATTTTAAAATTTTCGGACTCGAACAATTCGATCCGACGCCTTGTGGACCAATCAAAAACAATTTTCGATCGGACCAAAAATAGAATTTTAACATATTAAAATTTAATTTAAAAATTTAAAAATTAATTTTTCCCGCGGGCCGCCCGGGACATTCCCGGGCTGCCCGCGCCCCATAGGGCTCGGGCCGGGCAGCCCGGCTGCCCCTAGGGCAGCGACGATCGCTGCCCCCCCCGGGCAGCGATCCAATCGCTGCCCGGGTTTTTTGCCCGAAATTTTTTTTTATTTTTTTAAAATATTTATTTTGTTTCAAAAACCGAGGCCTAAAAAATTTTTGTACAATCGATTAATTTAATCGCTTGATCTGAGCAACCTGGCTTTGATACCACTGTTGGAGAACGCGGCGATCAGATCAATCAAGATTGATACCCGGTGCAGCGGAAGTTTAAAAATTTTATATGGAACGATTTCATAGTGGGTATCAAAACCTTACGATTAAATTGTGTGTGTAAAAATTAAATAACAATTATAAATTTTTACCTCAATCTCGAATCGAGATTTTGGACACCAACAGATTGCTCTGCTCTTGTTGTATATTCCTGGAACTGATGGACGAACTGTTCTTCAATCAGGTCCACGAACGGATATTTAATCCCTCTGATAGATTGCACTAGAAAATCTATCAGAAGTTTCTACGAAGAGATTAACGAATTTGATCCGTTAAACCAGACTGAAAATTCAAAATTCACAGGCTGGGTTTTTCGAGCAGAGAGGGGAGAGGGGGGCGGCGGCCACTAGGTTTCAAAACCCTAGTTAATTTCGAAAATTATGCCTTGTTGTGTCTAATTTCTGTACTGTATTAACTTATTTATAATGTAGGCCACTAACAGCTTAGGGCCCATTAGTCATAAGTTCAAGCCCGACAAGCAAAGCCCGCATGTTCAAAAATTAATATAAAATTCATCGTGACTCCGATTGATAAACCGATTTCACCAATGTGCACAGAAACCATTTCTGCACCTTTTAAAGTCAAGATAAATTTTTCTGAATCCGAATTCAGTGATTTCCAAAAATGTCCATCCCTATGTCATTTTAGGAAATCTTACTCCTCTACTCTTAAATAAGAAGTCCAACTTCTTTGTTCATTAAATTTAACTCTTTAAATTTAACTATCTCAACGGGGATTAAAAATCCATTACACTGTGTGACCCTTAATGGTTCAGGGATACAGCTAGCCGTGGGCTCACAACTCCTTGTGACTCGGAACAACAATTTCCGACTTGCCCATCGAATCATGGTAAGAGCGTCTAGCAACATCGCCCCATGATTCCCTAGGTATCACTGATAGTGCCTACAAGAACCAATAGATTTTGGTTAGCGTACAGTACGGTCCCTTCATCCAAATATCCCGATCGAATCAACAACCATTGGTATATCGAGAGTCGTTCGAGATTCGATAACTATGCAATACATCTTGAAGATCAAATAGTGACATCGCATGTGCTACTAAGAAACCATTTCTTAAACCACATCATGTACTCTGGCCAGAGATTCGTCACACTAATATCTTCTCAGATCGCATAGGATATCCACACTCGCAAGTATGTGGTGAATCCTTGACAACAAAGCATCGACTCCTATATGTGTTGTAACTGTACCCAATCCCGACACCTGATGACCCCAATAGAGTCGGTAAACGAGTCAAAGCACAGTACTAGCATATAGAGTCTCAATGATGTTTCAAGTAGTAAGGACTAATGGTGTACAACCAAAACCGCGGACTATATCCACTCGATAAGTGATAACCACTTGGAAAGTCCGGATAGGGTAGTTCGATCATTCATCATATGAATATCCATTTGCATGCTTCGAACATCTCTATGTTCCTTACCAATGAAACGTGGTACTTTGCATCGCAAATGCTAGTCTCAAACTCGAGCGATCCTTATCCTTATTATCGGACGGCTCAATCGACTAGGAACAGTTTAGAATATACAGTGACTATAAGATGTGTTTCATGATAGACATCCCCATGTTCTACCACATCTTACATACACTATAGTATATTCAAGGTCTTTATCAAAACAACAATAGTATATCACAATATAACAATATGAAGAAAGATAAAGTCATTGCCGTTAATAAAAGTGTAAATAATATTAAACAAAAGATTGTTTATACAAAGAGTCATCAAAGCCCTTAGCCACAAGTTGGCTCACCGGACACCCACTCTTTCAAACATATCTGTCAATTCTGGGTTAATTCTATACTAGTTCAGTATATCAACTAGAATTCTTCCGACATTCTTCTACGGTCATCGTGATATAACCAGTACCGAAATCATAAAACTTTCTAATCATTTTTATTGCTTAATCAGTGCAAGGATTCAATCAGATGTTAACTGGTACTCAGTTATTGCATTAATATCTATAATGCATGATAGCTTTATACCCAAGTTGTATATTATCACATTCAATCTTATTTCCTCAAATCTGTATTTTATCTTTTCTGTCGAATCTACCAAATATTTTCTATCTACTCAAAGGCAAAGACTCAGCACATACAATTAATAAAGGCTCAACAGATAAATATTGTAGCATAACAAATCATTGATCTATGAATGTATGCTACGCAATCAAGATATAAGCAGATTCAGTCAATTACTCAATTACCAGCAATATCATTATCTGGTGCAACTTGAGCCTCATTTTCTGTACATGCTTATTGCCTATGAAATTATCTGTCATTCAAATTTTCTCTTGATCTGTTTTAGCTAGGGGAGCTATGCTTATATTTCTTCGTCTGCTGGAGTTTAGGCTGAATCGATCTTTGCTGCTGTTGTCACTATCTCTTGCTTCATAGATATACTGCTATGGAAGTTTTAGTGGAGGTGATGATCATAGTTTTTCGCAATTACAGAGGCGTGAATAAAATTCTACTCTGCTGTAGACAACTGGTTTGTATTCTTTATTCTATCTTTGGCTTCAAACAATTCATTCATGTGACTATGCTTCTGCTTGGCAAATTCTGCTTTTCTATCTTTTTATAATACATACAGAAAGAAACAATTCTGTTTACTTACCTGCCAAACCATTTAAATACGTCTGCTCTTCCATAAGTTCTTCTGGCAAATTCACCAACTTTTTGATAAGCCATGGAGTTGATATAAAATCAGGCTGGTTCTATGTTCATCTGAATATTCTTCACTTGAACAACTAATCTAGCGTTTCAACTCAACCCCTTTCTAGACATAGAATATTATGTATCTTTCTGAGTTGGTGATTAATAGCTCTGGAGTTGTTCAACTAACATACTCCTCAGGGCAATCATCATATCGATCGGCTCAAAACCTTACCTCAACACTATTTTGTTCTGTCTGAGGTTCTGTTCTGTCTGAGGTTCTCATGCTATCTGCACAATCTGTATTATTCGATAACAGAAGCAATATATATTACAGAGATTATAAAATACAATTTCAGTATAACATACATATAATCTCATGCTTCTGAATAAAACACATACTTGCAAATGCTCATGCTTTTCAAATAATACATGCTTACAACGAATTCACTTACTCTAATGAATTCAATAAATCATGCATACATATAAACCTATAAGCATGTAATTCTCATATCAGTGAAGCAAGCAGTGTTCAATCAATATATCATGTTCGCATACAATTTCTCAATTCAAGTAAAGAATAATCATGCAATACTATCAATGCATGCGACTCAATCTACCCCGCTCAACTTCTATCTTAGTCCAAGACTTTATGCTCTGATACCACCTGTTGTGGGGACCTCGGGTTGCTAATATTTTCTTAGGGCAAATTAACAATTAATCATAATTGAATCAAACTAGAAACAATTAAAACAAAGACTGAATTTTTTTTTAAACATGTTGCCTCGCGCGCGTGAGAGATAGGGAGCCCGCCCGCGCGCGAGCCACCATTACAGCAACCACAATGAGTGCTCGCGCGCGCACGGGATGAGGCCTCGCGTGTGCGCGATTTCCTGTTCCAGCGAAATAAAATAACCCTCGCTCGGGCGGAAAACGCACTCGCTTGAGCGTGGTTAAATATTCCACCAGCAGCATCATTTGCTTATTCTATTGCTGTCAAATGCCATTATTCTATGTAGCACATAGCTAATTCTTTCAGGCACAATTTATCAAGTATCTAAACAAATATATGTATTCAAATCTGAAAAATGATACAATCTATCATATAAGCTTCTCATCATGTTTCTATATCCTTGACATGCATTTAAACATCAATCTACATATCTGTAATACATGAATTCTCAAGTATAAATCAATACTCGACAACAACATATACAAAGGTGTTTGTTGTTCTAACATGTTTATCACATTATAGACTACATGTCATCTGCTTAAAACCCGAGTCACCACTTCTAATCTTTCATTATCGTGCTATCCAAGCCATGTCTGATTTGATCATACCCCAACCTGATGCAATGAACACATACAAACAAAGCAACAGCCGGATAACTCCGGTGAGAATAAATCTCAATATGAATGACATGCATATACATCATATAAGCATAATAAATCTATATGCTATAATAATCTTAAATCTCAAATATGTAAGAACATGTCAATCATAGAAGCATCATCGATTCCTAAATTCTTATAGCATATGAGTTAATCAAACATACAAACACATTCATATCTTGAATGATATCTACTAACATGTTATCATTTATAAACTCATATTCTAAACCATAAAAATCTCTAGGTTAATGCATAAATACAATGCATGTTTCAAGGAATAGGCTATCAAGTCTGATAACAATCAAATCTTGGTTCTTGGGATCCCGTGGAATAAAATCTTTAACTAACCACCAACTCACCCAATCAAGGTGGCATTAAATATCTTAATTCCCCTGACTTTCTGCAACTATAGTGAGTCTTCTAGCTCTGGAAGTAAATCTACATTCCGTGCCACTCAACTACAGTCCTCCAAATGTCATATGCACTCTAGGCCAATCAGCCCTCTGTGCTTTTCAAGGTAGGGTTCAAGATGAATGCAACATAATCTTGATGCATTAAATCATAAACATACTGATAAACATCTTGAACACAAAATTTAATAATCATTCATATCCACAATAGCAAATAAATCACATAAGATCACGTAAACAAATAAGTATGTGATTTTAGGAAACTCGATAATCATAAACAATCTCGAGTTGTTCTTCCCATCTTCCTTAATGTCTATTCATACCTTTCGATCTCGAGTTTAGATGATCAAAGTCTGGACAAATAACATCAATGAACTTCTATCAAAATCTGCTCAAATCATTACAATCATTCAAGGCAAACTAGCTTCAAACCTTCTTCAGTCTTTCTCGGTTCAAAGGCTAACTTCTCGAGCTCGCCGACTCGAACTCGATCTCTTGCAATTCAAATCTGAAATGCATTGATATCTAATTCAATATGAGCTTTCAATATCATTTCATTCTTATTTAGGATCAAACAATCTAACAACTTTATCCCGTGACTTGAATTCAAACCGACGGCGTAACGGCTCGAAATCGAGAATTTCAAAAGCATAACATCAATCTTATTAATCATTTCAACTCAATATCAACATCAATTCTTCAACACAATTTCGAAATCCCATAGCTAAAAATTTCATAATTTTGAATATCATTTCACAATTCAAAAACATGCTCAAACGACGATCTTTTCTCGATCCGTCTTAGATATGCTATCGTCGTATATGCTGAACACATTTATACAATTAAATCTTAATTCTAACAACAACTTAAAATTAAAACATGGTAAAACTTTGTAAAACTTACGTCAAAATGTAGCACTCGAAGCCGTGATCGTAAATATACGATCAATCAAAAATTCTACCGGGCGGATCAAAAGATATCGGAGTTTGAAATCTTGAAAATGGCTTAGAACCCCTTTCTCCCTCTCTCTCTCTCTCTCTCAGTTTTTGCTGTCCCAAATTTGATTCTCACGTGAATTCTTAAGTCAAAGAAGATATATATTGACCTATTTGCAGTTTAGCCCCTGAACTTTGGCATAATTGCAAACTAGTCCCCGGACAAGAGATTTAATTCAATTTCAATCCAAAATAATTTAAGAATATTAGAATTTAATTCTAAACTCTAAAAATTCTCAAATTAAATATTCTCGGATTATCATGAAATCATTTCAGACCTTATCGCATTTTAGTCCTTGAATTTCTCAATATTTGCAATTGGTCCTTGCTCGGATTTCATCCTCAAAATCAATCCTTGATATTTATAATCTTGGAATTTACATTTTAAATTCCATAAATATCAATTCAAATATTTTTAATCTTTTAATTTAAAAATTCCGGATATTAAAATCTTAAAATCCGAAAAATCCTCAAATTAAATATTTTTGACCCAAAATTGAAATCTCTGATTTTCATAAATTCTTAAAGTCATATTTTATCTTATGCGGAATTTAAATCTTAAATTCCTTCATTAATAACTTAATATTTTCGGGCCTTACACATATGATCCTTGATAAATCTTTGATTGTTTGAATCAGGTCTCCTAAGTTTGATGAAATGAAAGGCCTCGTGTGATCCTTTCCCTGTTGGTTATGGAGTTGCACAAAAGAAATATAATTTTAGAACATCTCCTCTAGAAAAATGATCATTATTCACCCATGTTTATTGAACTTCTTCCTGAATCCACTTTGGAAATTGTGAAATTTCCGGGAAGCTTGGTGATGTCGTATACATCGAGGCCGAAATCCCAAATTCATACCATAGCTTTAAATCCTTAGGATTGGCATTTTTTTAGCCAAATCCTTGGGTATTTTCCAACAATGTCAACCCTGCAAGTATTCGGGTTGATTTCTCTTCTTAAACAAAATTTCTCCCATTTTTTTGATATACCTGAAATGGAGATATTGCATCTTGATTAGTATCAATCTTAGATTTTCCTTTGTCCAGGTTAGGCCTAAGATTGATCTCTTTCGCTTTTACCCCCGAGGCGGAGGGTTGACTTGATGATCCATGCTCATCAATTGTTGCTTGGCCTAATTCATCAAAAGTTGATGATGTATTAGCACTTGTACCCTGGGTATTAGAATCCCCAATGGCTTGTTTTACAACCAATGGTTGTATTTCTTGTTTTTGTAAAATCGGTGGTTTTAGCATTTCCTGTGTTGGAGAAACCAGTGGTTTCTCGATGGCTTGAAGAATCGGCCATTGTATAGCAACCCATAATTGTGCTTGATCTTACATACATACTGTAATACGATTAGAGAGTTTGCTCCGATCAGCTTGTTGTAACCTGCCTGCCATATTTGCATTTTCATGATGAAATCTACATCACTGTCTTCCATCTCTCGTTAGAAAATCTGCAATAATATTTTCATGAGATTTAATGATAACAATATCAAAAATATAATTTTGACAAAAAGCTTGCCATCTTAAAGGCCTAGCTTTCTCAGGTTTGGATTCAATTTTATTTCTTAAGAATGTCTGTACCTGGGTGTTATCAACCTTTAAGGTAAAATTTTTTGCAAGTAAAAATAATGCTCATTTTTCAAAAGCCTTTTTAACTGCATAAATTTTTTTTCGTTGATATGCCATCGGATACCCTTAGAATCTGTAAATAGATCTCTACAATATCTGCATGGTACTTCCCCATCTGTAGTGAGCTTAGTAAGGACCGCTGCCCACCAATCATCGCTAGCATTTGTAAATAACACCATGTCATCTTCATCTATTGGTATAGCCATTTTTGGGAGATTTTTACATATCTCCTTTAATTGGTTAACCTCTTTGGTGTGTATATCGGTCCATATGAATCTTGCATCCTTTTTCAACAAAGGACTGAACACCTTCATGTGCATTGCTAGGATGTTTATGAACATCCTTGCAAAATTAATTACTCCATGGAAACTTCGAAGTTTTTTTACATCTTTGAGTTTTTCTGAAAAATTTTGTACCTTATCCACAGTGTGGGGTTGTAAAATTATTACGGATATATCAATCTCAATGCTAAAGAATTCAATTTTCCTTGTTGCTATGACTGATTTCTTTCAGATAAAACCAATACTTCTTGTTTGCAAATTTTAGAGAAAATCTCTAAATGTTCGACATGTTCATCTATATTTTTTATGCTATAAGAATATCATCAATATAAACAAACATAAAGTTGAAATAATCTTTAAATAGATTATCCATATTTTTTTGAAATATTTGGGGTGCAGTAGCCAATCACATAGGCATAACTTACCAAATATAGTGTCTTTGTGGTGAAGAGAAGGCCGTGAATTTTTTACTGCATTCTTCCATCCGTATTTGATAAAATCCAGACTCACAATCAAACTTTGAGAACACTTTAGCATTGCGTACACAGCTAATTAGATGTTCTCTACTGGATATGATGTACCCATCAAATTCTAGGATTTTATTAATACCCTGATAGTTAATAACCAACCTGAGTTTTTCTCTTTTTTATTTCACCATGATTTCTAACCAGGAAACCTGGGCTGCTGTATGGTAAAACTCCTGCTTTGATTAAACAAAGGTCTAAGTATCTCTTGATAATCATTCTCATATCCTTCTGATCTATTATATTCATTGGGATAAGCTTGTATCTAACAAATTCATACTTTTTGTCTTCCTTTGATGTAAGGCTAGCTCAGAGTTGGTTTCTATCCCACAATGCCAAGGGATGCTCATTATAATTTTCTTTGAGATTTTTTTTGACATCTTCTAAGGAAACCCTATTTTCCAACTCTATATCTTTGTGATGTAGATTTACCTTGAAGAATTCTATATCCTCTATTTGGATTTCTTGTTCTGTTGTTATTTTCAACATAGTTTCTCCAAACCTTCTGGAATCTTTTATTTTTGGGTGAAAAAGTTGTCCTTTATCACCACGCTAGCTGCGAAATATTATCGGGCAATTGTCGATAAAATGTAACATTGATTCTGTGGACGATTATTTTGTGATCACAAATTGTAGTGAACATAAGTCGTTTTGACTCATTATCTTTTGTGTACTTCTTAAACATTTGTAAAAAGTTATTTTCTAACAAGATATCAGCTCATGTATCATGAAAATATATTGGTGGTGTTTTCACCTTGTTCCAAGGTGTTTGACCTGATCCTCCAATGAGGATCTCTGCTTGTTTTATTCTTTTACTAAGAATTAAAATTTTTCGAGAGAAATCTCGTCCAGCAATTTTTGGCAAATCCTCTTCTGAATCCCAAGAGAGGCTTCATACCTTGGTGAAAGATAAGAGTATCAATATTTTGGCCATTCTGGAGCTGATGATTGCTCTTGATCAGTGTTTTACGACGCGTCGCCTAGGTTTCCAGAGAGTTATTTTGAACCTATCTGGCCATATCTGGGTTTTTTTGGCGGATGTTGTGAAGGCCGAGTGTGTCGGCTCCCTTTCTGCCGATTGATGTTTTTTGTTCTTTAGTTTATGTCAAGTGTAATTACACAAGTCACCTTTGTTGTAGGTCAAGCCTGACAGTGGTCCTTGGCTTGTCAGAGATGATTTTAATGTCGTGAGGGATGCCTCTGAATGCCTTGGCTCGTCAGGTGGGAGGCAACTCCCCATGGATGAGTTCAATAGTTTTGTTTCGGATCCCGCTTTGGTTGACGTTGGTTTTGAGGGCTCTTCGTTCATTTGGACGAACAAGACCATCTAAAAGCGTCTGGATAGGGTTTTTGTCTTTGTGGATTGGGGTGATCATTGCAACTCTATTTGGGTGGAACACCTCAGTCGCACAGTCTTGGACCACTGTCCGCTTTTGGTTTCTACTCCTATCTTTTCTTGGGGGCTGAACTCTTTTGGATCCAGAGTCTGTGGATTCGTCACCTTGGGTTCCTAGAGACCGTCACCTGAATTGGAACATGCCCTGTCATCTACAGGGTATGCCCAAGCTTTTTGTGAAGCTGAAATGTCTGAAGAGCCACCTTAAGTGGTGGTACCTAGGATGTTTTTGAGAACCCTTTTGATAAGATCGCTGAGGCGGAGAAGTTTGTTAAACTTGCTGAGGCCGCTTGTGAAGATGAACCCTCTGAGCACAGCTGGACTCTTTTGTCCAGATGCAATGAAGATCTGGCTAGAGTCACCGCCACGGAGGCGGATTTTTGGAAACAAAAAATCGCTTGCTATTGGATCGAAGATGGGGAGAGAAATACGAAGCTTTTTCACAATATGGTCAAGAAGAAGCATGCGGTTAATAAGATCTTCCGTATTTGAGAGTATGGGACATGCCTCACCTCCCCGTCCCTTATTCAGCAATCCGGGGCAGCCTACTTCTAGCGCCACCTCACCGGGGATCCTTTTGTCCTGGATCTTCCAGATTTTTTTGGTTTTTCCCTGGAGATCTCGAAGGCGGAGAACAACAGCATCGCGGACGTCCCCTCTTTGGATGAGGTTTGCTCGATTGTCTTTTCCATCCCTAGGGATAGTGTGGTGGGTCCTGATGGGTACTCCTCGATCTTAATTCAGCACTGCTGGGATTTTGTGCACCAAGAAGTCATGGACGTTGTCCTAGACTTTTTTCAAGGCTTTCCTTTGCCACAGGGCTGCATTTCCACCACTATCACTTTTGTTACCAATGTCGAGGGTGTTCATGCTTGGACGGAAATCCGTCCCATCAGCTTGCGTAATGTCAAGATCATCTCAAAGCTGTTGTACTCTCGGCTGAGGTCGGTGGTCGGGAGACTTATTTCTTAGAGTCAGAGTGGCTTTGTGTCGGGTCAAATGATCTCTGAAAATAATCAATATCCTTCTCGCTCAAGAGATCACTCACAGCCTCAATCTCCCTACCTGTGGTGGCAACATCATCCTCAAATTGGACATGGCTAAGGCCTATGACAGAGTCCAATGGTCTTTTCTACTGGATGTCCTTAGTCATTTTGGCTTCTCCAAGAAGGTTGTGATGATGGTGTGGGCTTGCATTTATTTTTAAAGTTCTCGATCAATGTCAATGGTACCCCTGCTGGTTTCTTTGGTTCTACGAGGGGCTTGAAACAGGGGGACCCTTTGTCCCCCCCCCCCCCCCTTCTCTTCATTATTGGGGCTGAGTACCTGTCCCACAGTCTGGATCGGTTGTTCCTTCAGAACGCCGATCTGAGGTGCCGCTCTGGGTGTGATTTTTCGATCTCTCATCTGGCCTATGCCAATGATGCCATCATTTTCGCCAATGGGGGCCTTGGGGTATGCATTACCTCAAAGATTTATTGGCTCACTATGAGAAATACTCGGGCCAATTAGTGTATGTGTCCAAGAGTGCCATGATCTTTCCTTTGGGTTGGCTAGCTCGCCACTGCTCCCGTTTTGTTTTATATCATTGGGTTTGCGGAGGGCCAGCTGCCTTTGAGCTACCTTGGAGCTCCGTTTTTCCATGGGAACTGAAAGTGATCGTTTTTTGAACCCCTCTTGCAGTTGGTCTTGAAAAAGCTGGAGGGTTGGGAGACTCGCTCCTTTGCCCCTGGGAGCAGAATGACCCTGATCAGTAGTGTGCTCCTCTCGATCCCGATCTATCTCTGCCAGGTGATTCACCCTCCCTTGGCTATCATGAAGAGACTGGAGCTTTTAATTCTTTTCTCTGGGATCTAGACCCTTGGAGAAGAAGTGTCATTGGGCTCGGTGGTCTCGTTCCTGCCTCCTGGTAAAAGAAGGGGGTCTTGGATTTCGTAGGATGAAAGACATTGTCGATAGCTTCTCCATGAAGCTATGGTTCAGATTCATACAGGGCTCCTCTCTCTGGGCGAGATTCCTCTTGAGGAAGTATTTTCAGACTGAGAGCCCAATTTGTGCCCCCTCCCGTGGTGACATTTCTCCCACTTGACGTTGTTTGCTCCAAGTTCAGTGATAAGTACAATTTATGCACTTAATTTATAAATGATTTGACTTTGATTTTTTAATGTATCGAGTGGATTTTATGCACGTTAGTTGTTATTTTTATGAGATGCAAGGATTGGAGCAAAAGTAGCGAGAAGAAGCGGATGAATGAATTATGGAGCAGCAACTTCAGAAAATTACTGGGAATTATTGAGACATCCAAATCCGATCTCCACCGTTCATAATAAAGTTTAGGATGTTTTAAAGTTTCTGTCAAAATTTCATTCGGCCTCGCACGGAGCCTGGTATCCGATGGAGAATTGGCTATGGAGAGGTTTCTTTTTGGGACGATAACTGGTTGGGTGATTCTCCTCTATCGAGCAGGTGCAATGTCAAAGGGGACAGAAGAGTATGTGTTTCTAGCTTCCTTTTGGAGGGAGCCTAAGATTTTGATCTCTTTTGTGATGTTGTTGCTCCCTCGGTGGCGGAGGAGATCGCGCAGATTCCCATTTTGGTGGACGAGCCGAATGCGGCTATTTGGATCCACAACACGGATTGTGCTTTTTCAGTGAGATCTGCGTGGGAGCATTTCCATCCGAGAGGCCCGGTCTCGGACATTTTGAACCCTTGTTGGGGGCGTTGGATGAGGCCCACCATGTCCTTATTTTTGTGGAGATTTTGGCATCGGTGGTTTCCAATGGATGAGGTGCTCCAGCAGCGCAGTTTTGCACTTGCGTCCAAATTTCAGTGTTGTGAGATATCAGAGACTCTCACACAAATTTTCATTGACAGTCCCATCGCCCGTTCTGTGTGGAATTTCTTTGGGGCTGTCTTTCGTGTGTTCACATCCCCATCACTAAGGACTTTCGTTTGTTTCTCAGTTCCTGGAAGAGGGGTCGCGAGTGGTCTCCTGGGGTGTGAAGGAGTTCATTCCTTTTTAATTATCAAATTGAGAGCATTTGAAGATTGAAGATCGAAGATTGTGTTGCTCTCGTGTTTTGGCATCTAGGGTCAACTCCTTCTTTGTTTTTATTATTCTACTTTAAGTAGATTTTTAAGGGAGTTGTTTTTATTATTTATTTTCTCACTTGTTTTGAGAAAATTAATTTTTGATGTTATTCACTAGTATTAGGGTTTTGTAAAACTATTTACAATTTTCTAGTGAAGGTTTTTGCCCTGAGGGTACTTGTGCTTAATCATTCATGTGTGTTTATTTGTAAGTTGTTGTTATATTCATTCTTGATAATATTTTTGCTGCATGTTATGTCAGATGTTGTTAACATATAGTGACAACATCTGATTCTGATATTTTTCATACCCCAATTTTCCTAACAAGTGGCATCAGAGACTAATCTTGATACACTAAGACTGATCCTGGTTATTTTATTGATACATGAATATTACGTATTCAGCAACTACAAACTCTTTTCTCAAACCTCAAGTTCTATATTGTACAAACTATGCCTTATGGAAGACTAGGATGTGTTTCACTGTCAAGGCGATGGTTGAGCATGCATGGCAGAGTATTCTCACTGGGTGGAATTCTCCAAAAATCTGAGATTCTGAGCGTGATTATATTGCTAACCTCGTTAAAAAGAAACAAGTGCCAAGTACTTCAGTAAAATTCGATAACAGAAAATGACAAATTTCATAAGACTGTTCCATATGAACATTAAGCACTTCAATGGTAAACCTGGTGTCAAAACTTCGTAATATAATCACATTCAAATCTAGTTCCGAATTAGCTGGAGTCACCTAAATTCATTTCATTGTAAAATAAAAATTAATTGTTTTCAATGTTTCTTTCAAAGGTCATTCTTCTCATATTTATGTGCGCACACGTCCTCAGAAGAAACAAATCTCCAAGAATCAGCTTCGTTCGTGGGTTGATCCTTTGGAGCGTCCTCCTTGAATATTTTTATTGTTGGTTATATTTCGCTTGTGGCGGTTTTAGGTGGGAATTTAGTGCAGGTTTCTCCTTGCCCACCGTTGATGGTGTTCTTATTTCGAACCTCTATGGTCGTTTATGTTTTGATATTTTGATGTATATATTCTTGTCATTGGGGTCAGTTCCCGCTCTTCCAGCTCTAGTTTAGTTTTTTCTTAAATAAAGCGGTGGTAGCGCGTCGAGATTTCATAACCGCAGTGAGAGTATATTCCCCCTCCCCATTTGATGTTTGTACCCCTCTTTTGATTATATACAGGTGGCGGTCTGCCTAATCCCCCCCGCTTCCCGTGGAGTTTTATTTAAAAAAAACCATAAACCTAAACCCTTTTTCTACCCCTCTTTTCTAACTTCTCATGCCTGCTGCGAGTTCTTTGGGGAATTTCGGTTAGTTTATTTCTGACCCATAAGATTGCGATCGTCCGTTGGTTGAGGCCGCTGCAGGGGGTCTTCAAGCTGAATGTGGATGGGAGCTCGAGAGGCAAACTTGGTGAGTCCACTGCTGGTGGGATTTTCAGGGATTCTTCTGGGCATATCAGGGCATTCTTTAGTGAATACATCCATATGGGGTCCAATGTCTGTGCCAAACTTTGGGCGATTTGGAGGGGTGTTCTTTTCTGTTCTGATCTTAGCCTTTTTTCCCTTTGGATTGAGACCGATTCTCAGATTTCCATTCAGATTCTTCGATCTCAGAGTTTTCATTGGGATTTGGACCACATTGTATCAAGGACGCGTATTTTGGTTAGGAGTAGGCCGGTTCATTTCTCTCATATTTTTAGGGAAGGGAATTCGGTTGCGGATGCGCTGACGCGGCATTCTCATGATCATAGGTAGAGTTTTTTTACAGCTTGGTGCTTCTATACCCAGTCACATTACTGCCTTGGCCCGTTCCGATTCTTCCGGTCTTCTTTACCTTTGATCTAGATTTTCCTAGAGCCTTTAACCGCTCTTGTCCGATTCTCTCGAGCTCCCTTTATTTGCTCTTCCTTTCGATCTAGGTTCTCCTAGATCTTATATATATATATATATATATATATATATATATATATATATATATATATGTGCGTGTGTGTGTTTGTGTAAATATGTACTTTATTTACATGTACAGCTCTCTGCCCATTTGCAGAGCCTATTGAGTCGCGGGTTTACTATTTTTGGTGGCATGGATGGGTCTTTTTGTCTACGTCTCTCTTGGAGTTCTTGGAGGCTTAGATTTTGGTGGCCGGTTTCAGTCGCTTTGCACTTACTGGGTTACTGATCCATCCTGAATTTTTTTTAAAAATATTATTACTATTATATATATATATGCTATATTATATTTAGTCATTGTCATGATGAAAACACAAAGTCAAATATTGGACATAGTTGAGTAGGCGTGGAAGACAAGCTATTCATGTTATTATCCACGGATGCGACAGTCTATGAAAAAACCTCTATAACCTCCTCCAAACCCACTAAAATCAGGCCACATGCCTCTTAAATTTAGGAGGGTAAAAGGGTCAATCCACGTACAAGGAAATGATTGGGCCCCAGAAAGGCAATTTCTTAACCTTCTACTTCAATCTTTATATCTCATTTCATAAATAACAAAAATAAAAAATAAATACAACATTCTTTTATTAATTATATATATAACACATTATTATTATTATTTTTTACTGTTTAATTAAAAATATATCAATAATTTGTTATTGCATATTTTTTTCTCATTATTTTGAAATTATATACTAACAATTATGCATTTTCTGTTAAATTTTCTGGGAAATTAAATTATAGATAAGAAATCAAGAATTTTCGAATCCGTGTGGAGACTCACCCACAACACGAAAATAGTGACTCCGCCTTTATTCCAGAATTTAGCATAGTTATCTTCCACGGTGAGAGTAAGGACAAGATAGCCACTTGGAAGAAATTTCACATTATAAGGACTAGAAGTGATAGAAGCATTCGTAGTCAAGTCCTTGTTACCAGTAATCTTACCAATTAGAGAGAATCTAAACGGTTGTGCTAAAACAGAGATGGCGGCTTTCGGGAACAGAATACCACGAGTTCCTCATTCATAGGTCGTAGCAGGAACGTCGTCCAGATATTAAAGAACTTATGTAAAACTGATTTTCCTAACTTGAAGCGAGTTCGGATCAAGAGCATCTCGAAAAGATACAGTAGGGACTCTTGGAGATAGAGGTGCCCTTGACCTGACTGGGCGGAGTTCACTCGGCGAGGTGGGATGGCTGAGTTGGCTCGGGGCATCAGTGATGGGGCGGAGCTGGCAGCCGATGGGGTAGTGGAGGACATGGTGGAGGGCTAGGGCAAGGTAGAAGCAGCTTGGCCAAGTTGCAACCAAGGAGGGAACAACGGCGGCAGCGAAGAAGAGATGGCAGCTCGAGGCAGCGGTGCCTTCCATAAGTCAAGCGGGAAGATGGGGCAAGTATCGGCCTTATCGAGAGAACGAGATCTCTTAGAGGGGTTGGCTGGCTGGACAGCCGTAGGCATGCAGGAGAAGGTGAACGGCAACGATGAAGATAGGGTTTTGGTGGTGAAGTTGCCAAACTTGACACCAATGGAGGAGGGGCTGGGCGTCAGGGTGCTGTACATTGAACTCACCTTGGAGAGGTGAACTAGAGGGGGTGGTTGATTGGAGCATAAGGCAGTAGCGGCGGAGGGCACGGCAAAAAAAGGCGGCGCAAGGGTGGATGGAGAAACTTCAAGCAACGATTTGGATGGGAAATCGGGGCTGTTTGCTCTGAAATTCTACTGTTATAAATGGCAGGACTAGGTCTGGTGACGGAATGGCGGCGACGGCGGTGGCAGCGGTGGTAGCGTGGTGGTCAAAGATATGGTCTAGGAGAGAGAATTTCGGTGAAAAATTCTGATTGGGTATTTTTGAAATTGATTGTGTTATTGGAACAAACTCCATATTCGTTGGTCTGGTAGAGGGGTTGGGCCCAATGGGCCCAGTTGTCATCCCATAAAAGTTCACTTACTCGTGTTTGATTAGGATCCTATCCCAACATCGTGGGCCAAGTAGAGGTTTGGTCCCATTGGGCCTACTTGTCACCCAGCCCACTTGATGACATTGGATAAAGGGTTTTTATTAATTTTTCCTCGCTGAGAAATGAACCCTGGTCTCTCCACTATGAAGTGGGTACATAACTATTGAGCCAAAGGCTACTTGGTTAAAATTGGATATGTTATTTTTTGCATTTACACAGTTTATACATGCGGGCCAGGAGTGGATCGAACTCCATTTTTTTGGGCTTGGTAGAGCTGTTGGGCCCAATGGGCCCAGCTGTTGTCCCATAAAAACCCACTTACTGGGCCAATTGGGACCGATCACTAACCAAGTGGGCTTTTATGGGACCTTGTTTGCCCCTCAAAATCGATGCATGAAGTTCCTCCATCCACCCTTGCGCCGCTTGCTTCCGCCTTGCCCTCCGCTGCTGTCGCTTTATGCTCTGATCAACCACCCCTTATGGTTTGCCTCTCCAAGGCGAGTTCAACATCCAGCACCCTGCCGCCCAACCCTTCCTCCATTGGTGTCATGTCTGGATCCTTCACCGCCAAAACCCTAGACCCATCGTCGTCATTCACCTTCTCCTGCCTATCTTCGGTTATCCAGCCGGCCAACCCTTCTAAGAGATCTCGTTCTCTTGACAAGGCCAGTACTTCCCCTATTTTCCAGCCTGACGGAACTGCCGCCGCAAGCTGCCATCTCCACCTTGCCACCGCCATTGTTCCATCCTGGGCTGAAACTTGGCCAAGTTGTTTCTACGTTGCCCAAACCCTTCACCATGACCTCCACTACACCACCGGCGGCCAGCTCCGCCCCATAACCGATGCCCTGAGCCAACTTGGCCATCTCACCTTGCCGAGTAAACCCCGCCCAGTCAGGTCAGAGGGCACCTCCATCTCCAAGAGTCCCTACTGTATCTTTCCAAGATGGTCTTGATCCAAAATAGCCTCAAGTTAGGAAAATCAGTTTCACAGAAGTTCTTGAATCTGTGGACGATGTTCCTGCTACAACCTATGAAAGCTGAACTCCTGGTATTCTATTCTCGAAAGCCTCCATCTCTATTTTAGCACTGTCGTTCAGATTCTCTCTAATTGGTAAGATTAGTGCTAATAGAGGCTTGATTCCGAATGCTTCTTTCACTGCTGCTCTCTCTTCATTGGGTCTTTTAGGTCTTTATAACATGAAATACCTTCCACGTGGCTATCTTTTCCTTACTCTCACTATGGAAGATGATTATGGTAAATTCTAGAATAAAGGTGGAGTCACTATTGGTACGGTTCCTATCCAATTTTCTAAATGGAATCATGAATTTAAGTATGAGGCGGAATCCCTGATTGCCCTTGTTTAGGTTCGTTTTACGGACATGCCGCTTCATCTGTTTGATAAGAGGTGTTTGTATGCTATTGCCTAGATCATTGGCAATCCGAGTAAGGTAGATTTTGTTACTGCTGATGGCACTAGAGGCTCTTTCGCTCGGGTTTGTTTTGAGATAGATGTTACTCATGATCGCCCTACCCATGTCTGGGTCGGTTGGGGTAGTCACAGACAGATGCTGTAAGTTTTCTATGAAATCGTCCTTTACTACTGTACTGAATGTAAGGTAAGGTTATTTGTCACTCCAAATTTTTGCTATCGAAACGATAATAATCCTCTTCTGGCCCATCCTGGATTGTAGGGGCATGCACACAGAGTTAGACAAGCTCTGCAACCTGTAGCTACTGCGGCTCTGGGGCATACCACCTGATTTTATCAGATATTTCGAGCAGAACAAATTTTTAAGCATTTAAAACTTCTGTCTGGTTTTAACAAATCAGATCGATGCATTGTTAAAGTTTTAAAATAATGTATTCACCCCTCTACACATTTTTCAATCCTAACAAGTGGTATCAGAGACGTTCTTGCTTATCACCTATGCAGGCACACTTATCAGCACAAGATGATGATATGTGGTTCGTGGTTACAGATGGACCCATGAAGATTATGAAAACCAACACTGTCATTGCCATCTCTGCTGGTGCTCCACAAATGATAGAAAAGCCTTGATTTAAATGGACTTGAAGATAAGAAGAAAACCAATCTTGACAATGTTTCCAGATATATCTTATACAAAACTCTGGATAAAAACATGTTTATGAACAACTTTAAATATATGAAGTTTGTAAGATCCAGCACGATATATGAACCAGAGATCCCAATGACGCATTCAGTATCGCAACAGAGTAAACTCTTACACAGAGGGTTGGGATATGTTGAGCCATATAGATCTAAGTCAAGATGGACTAAACCCAGATCAAATTGGTCTGGACATAGTCTTGAAAGACAAAGAACTTCATCAACTCAACATAGACCACATTTCAATAACTCTCCTAGAAAGTATTGGAAGTCAAGCAGGAACAATCGATATGATCACTACACTTGGCACACACATCACAATGCATCAAATAGAACTATCTCTCCCAAAGGTCAATATCATGGAAAGTCTGTAAATATAATCCAAGTATGGATTCCAAAGGGATTAATCCAGCATGGACCCAAGTAGGAATGAAGACCAAAATTATTTTGATTTGTTCTTGCAGGTAAAGAGAAGTGAAATGTTCAAACATTCAGTCAGTTACTTGGACAGTGGGTGCTCAAGGCATATGACTGGAGACATAAGGATGTTATCTGAATATATACAAGCACCAGGACCTAAGATCACTTTCGGAGACAACTCTAAAGGTACAACCATGGTGATATGAATCTAGGAAGTGCTCGAAGATTCATATTGTTCCAAGATTTGTTTGATGTTTTACAGTCAAGGATAGACAGATTTGGATTACATGGCAATCAATTTTAAGTGCTTGAAGATCAATTTGGAGGCCATTGGGATATTATTGAAGTGTTAAAAAGTGAAGAAAATAATTTCGGGACAGAAGATGTCTCGCCCGAGCGCCACATTTTTCCGCTCGAGCGAGCCACTAGAAGAATTCAGGCAGAAATATTCTCGCTCGAGCGAGCTCGGGGAAAATTGCGAGTCAGAGTATTCTTCGCTCGAGCGCGGGTATCATCCGCTCGAGCGAGCGCGGATTATCGAGAAAAAACACACACTCGGAGTGTTTTTGTGTGTGTGCGAGATTTTGATATTATTTTCCTATTTTTGAGAGTTCTAATTATACTAGGAAACTTTCTAGTGATATCTTTTGATATATTTTGCATTATCTTTAGGATTTTGGAGTTATAATCCAACTAGGAAATATTTAGTTTAATTCTATTAGGATTCCTAGTTTATTTCTTCTATATATTGTAAACTTTTCATTCTTTATAATTAATTAATTCAGATTCAGTTTATACACAAATTATTGAAATTCTCTCTAGAATTTTATTCAAAGTTTTGCTTTGGCTTTTCAAATCAAACTTTTTCCAATTTAATTACTTGGAAGCGTTTGTCAATTGATTTCTTACCGAAGATTGTCAGATGCAAATTATTTGAATGTTTTCTTTGGTTTCGATTGTCATGATTTCTGTTGTTAATCGTCCCGTCGATTAAAGGTGGAAATCCAAAATTCTATCAATTTTACTTGTTTCAAAGATTGGGAAAAACTCTTTGAATCTTTTGATTATTGGTTAGAGGGTGCGATTTAATTTATAATCGCGTTTTCTAATCTTACTCATCAATATTCATATAATTTGGTATCAAAGCAAAGGTTTTTTATTCAAGTACAATGTCTGATAGAAAATTTGATAAATGAGTAGGGGATGGTTCGAACCTAGATTTTTCCAAGGTTCAAATGGAAGAGTTGACCGAGCTGATGTGAAAGGTGGTTAAGGATGTGTTTAAGCCAATACATAAGAAAATGAGTAAGTTGGAGGATGCTTATGGCATTGGTTGAGATGAAGAAAGTTGTAGTAGAAGAGATTATGGGAGTAGGAGAGAGAGAAAAATCGATGGGTTTAGAGATGTTTATAGGCATGATGAGTCGTCCACATGGAGGTCGAATATAGAAGAGGAGATCGTGACTGAGCCCATGAGACAGTCAAGGCATGAAAAACCGAAACGTGAATATCAAGGTACATCTAAACTTTCAATTTTTCGTACTTGTGATATTGTATGCTTATGGTGTCTAGAAGTTGGGCATGATATTAGCCAATGTTCTAATGAGGTGGTGAAAGTGGTGGGTTCTCAAGTAGATGTTGAATCCAATGTTGAAGTTGATGAATTTAAAGTTGAAGAAATTAAAAAAATTGAGGTTGATGATATTTCAACTATTGATGATGTGAGTGTTGAAATATGTGCGGTGGAGGGTGAATCATTAATTGATGGAAAAATCTTCTATTGTGAATGTTGTGGAGAATAGTGGAGTTGATGTTACTAGTGAAGCTAGTAATGAGTTATCGGATTCATGTATTATTTCCTTGCAATTGAATCCAAAAGAACTTCTTGAGGATCAATTGAAATTTGAAATTTTGTGTGATATGGCTGAAAAACAGAGTGAACAAAAAATTGAGATAGCCATAGAAAAATAAAAATAAATATTAGAGGCCGAAAAAAGAGTGTACAAAAGAGTGAGGTGGCTTTTGAGGTAAAAAAAGAGAGGAAAGAAAAGAGAGGAAAGAGACCAATAAAAAAAAATAATATGGTCCAAAGTTGTGAGGTCGAAATTTTTGTGCAAATGAATAAAATTCCTAAAGTACTTATGTACAAAGAGGTTTTATCTCATTGTGATGATATAGCCGGTTCAATCCCGAGCTTGGTTATTTCTTCTTTGCAGGTTATATGAGATGTTTTGATGAACAAAAAAAGGGGATTTAATGTAAGAAAAGTAATCATGATTGATCAATGTAAAGTTGGTCACACACAAGATAAAAGGCAAGATTTGAGGACAAATATTTTTGAATAAGGGGAGTCTGATATGAATTTAGGAAGTGCTCGAAGATTCATATTGCTCCAAGATTTGTTTGATGTTTTACAGTCAATGATAGATGGATTTGGATTACATGGCAATCAATTTGAAGTGCCTGAAGATCAATTTGGAGGCCATTTGGATATTATTGAAGTGTTAAGAAGTGAAGAAAATAATTTCGGGACAAAAGATGTCTCGCCCGAGCGCCACATTTGTCCGCTCGAGCGAGCCACTAGAAGAATTCGGGAAGAAATATTCTCGCTCGAGCACGGGGATTGTCCGCTCGAGCGATCTCGGGGAAAATTGCGAGTCAGAGGATTCTCCTCTTGAGTGCGGGTATCATCCGCTTGAGCGAGCATGGATTATCGAGAAAAAACACACACTCGGCGTGTTTGTGCGTGTGTGCGGGATTTTGATATTATTTTACTATTTTTGAGAGTTCTACTTATACTAGGAAACTTTCTAGTGATATCTTTTGATATATTTTGCATTATTTTTAGGATTTTGGAATTATAATCCAACTAGGAAATCTTTAATTTAATTCTATTAGGATTCCTAGTTTATTTCTTTTATATATTGTAAACTTTTCATTCTTTGTAATTAATTAATTTAGATTCAGTTTATACACAAATTATTGAAATTCTCTCTAGAATTTTATTCAAATCTTTGCTTTGGCTTTTCAAATCAAACTTTTTCCAGTTTAATTACTTGGAAGCGTTTGTCAATTGATTTCTCACTGAAGATTTTCATATACAAGTTATCTGAAGGTTTTCTTTGGTTTCGATTGTCGTGATTTTTGTTGTTAATCGTCCCGTCGATTAAAGGTGGAAATCCAAAATTCTATCAATTTTACTTGTTTCAAAGAGTGGGAAAAACTCTTTGAATCTTTGATTATTGGTTAGAAGGTGCGATTTAATTTATAATCGTGTTTGCTAATCTTACTCATCAAGATTCATATCACATGGGTAAGGGTAAGCTTATCCATGAAAATATTATCATTAAAGATGTTTTACTTGTAGAAAATTTGAAATATAATTTGATAAGTATTAGACAATTGTGTGATTACAATTATTGTGTAGAATTTCAGAAGCACACTTGCACCATAAAAGATCAGTCTGGACTAATAATTTTGACAGGAGAACAAAGTGGAAACACTTACAGAGTTAACTGGTCAGGTCAACCATTTACTTCAATCTGTCTGGTTGCTACAAAAAACAACCAGAACTGGTTATGGCACAAGAGACTCAATCACTTGAACTTCAAAGCTTTAGCCAATATGAGTAAGCATGAATTGGTTATAGGTCTGCCTAAAATCAAGTTTTCAAAAGATAAGATCTGTACAGCCTGCCAGCTAGGTAAGCAAGTCAGATCAAATTTTAAAAATGAAGGATGTAAATCTTCTTCCAAAAGCTTAGAGCTGCTACATATGGATCTTTTGGTCCTATACCAGTAATGAGATTAGGAATAATGAAGTACACCCCGATTATTGTTGATGATTTCTCAAGATTTACTTGGGTGATATTTTAAAAATCCAAAGATCAAACTGCCTCTCAATTGATTAAACTTTTTTTAAGACTTCAAAATGAGAAATCTCAAACGGTTTTCAAAATTAGAAGTGACAGAGGAACCGAGTTTACAAATAAAACTCTGTCTACTTATCTGGAAAGTCTTGGAATCAAGCATGAATTTTCTGCAGCTAGAACTCCACAACAAAATGGTGTTGCAGAAAGGAGGAATAGAACTCTTAAAGAAGCTGCTAGAAAAATAATTGATGATTCAGGTATTTCACAAAAATTTTGGGCAGAAGCTGTAAACACAACTTGTTATACTCAGAACAGATCAATGATTAATAAGAAGATGGGAAAAACACCTTATGAGATCTGGTATGGTAAAGTTCCAGTGATATCTTACTTCAAGGTATTTGGTTGTAAATGATTCATTCACAACAATGGAAAAACTCATATGACTGCTCTATATGTCAGATCAGATTCTGGTTTGTTTCTCGGATACTCATCTGTTAGTAAAGCTTACAGAGTCTTTAATACTAAAACTCTAACAGTTGAAGAACTAGTTCATGTTTTTTTTGATGAAACGTCTATTACTAATGAATCTCCAAGCTTGAATGATCTTAGCAACAGAATAGAAGATTCAATGTTAGATACAGATGATGAAGAAGAGATCTAGATCAGACGAAATAGAGAAAATCCATGTGAACCAGAACAAATTGAAGAACAAAGACAAGAAGAACCACCAATTGATAATCATATTCCAACAAATACAGATCACGTTGAAAATCAAGATGATCAAGATAAACAATGCAATACAGATCAACTTGGCCCAAATTACAGATGGACCAAGACTCATCCCCCCAACTTGGTAATAGGTAATCCATCTGCATCTTTGTGAACCAGAGGTCAGATGTTAAGTGAAATATTGCATCCTGCTTTCGTTTCTCAGATAGAACCTAAGAAAGTATAAGAAGCCTTACTTGATAATAATTGTATAAAAGCTATGCAAGATGAATTGAATCAGTTTGTAAGAAATCAGTCTGGCACTTAGTACCTAGACCATCGGATATATCTGTAATAGGAACTAGATGGGTATTTAAGAATAAACTCAATGAGAATGGTAGTGTAGTAAGAAATAAGGCTCGTTTAGTAGCACAAGGTTACAGACAAGAAGAACGAATAGACTTTGATGAAACCTTTGCTCCAGTAGCTAGACTTGAAGCTATTAGAATATTTCTTGTTTATGCTACTTTTAAGGACTTTAAAGTGTTCCAGATGGATGTTAAAAGCGCATTTCTTAATGGTCTTCTTCAAGAAGAGGTCTTTGTTGAACAACCCCCTGGATTCCAAAGTCAAGATTATCCAGATCATGTGTTTAAACTGGATAAAGCTCTTTATGGGCTAAAACAGGCTCCATGAGCTTGGTATGATACTCTTTCACTCTTTCTTAGCGATCGTGGTTTTGCTATTGGCTCTGTAGATAAAATCTTATTTAAATTTGTCAAAGGCGATCATACTTTATTAGTACAAATATATGTTGATGATATCATATTTGGGTCAACTAACCCCAAATTATGCAATAAATTTTCTAAGATGATGCAGGATAAATTCGAGATGAGTATGATGGAAGAATTGACATTCTTTCTGGGATTGCAAGTCAGACAGATGGACAAGGGAATATTCATAAATCAGGTCAAATACACAAAAGAAATTCTGAAGAAGTTTGGAATGGAGAATTGCTCAGCTGCTAGTACTCCAATGAGTTCTTCAATAAAACTGGATAAGGATGAAGCTGGAACTTCAGTAGATCAAACTCCGCATTGGACAGCACCACCATACCTGATGAAAACATCATCTCCTCCCCTGTTACAACTCCTGCAGACGCTCAAACACTTACAACTGATGCCTCAGAATCTCACACTGACAAACTTGTCTCAGCATCTATTGTTGAACAAGAATCTTCGACTTATGCTCTGGAACGCATTATATAAGATCTTTGCTCTACGACGTAGAGCCTTAACAATCTCATTCAAGGGCAAGATGCTGGTATTGAGAACTCTAGATCTGCCATCATGTCTCGCCTTAATATCTTATCTTCTGAGATCGGCAGATGCATTACTAAATTGAGAAACTACAAGGAACGCAATATTCGCGCCATGGATACTGTTGCAGAACAAGTGTCACAAACTGTTCGTCACACAAATGAGCACACCACTGCAAAGATCTCAATCCTTCAAGCTGACTTGACTGCTCATATTGACTCTCGTATTGACTCCTTCGAAGCCACTGTTGGTGCACAACTTGGAGAGATTATCTCTCATCTCAACCGTGATGATGTCAAAAAGGGGGAAGTATCCAAAAAATCAGTTGACATTAAACGACAAAAGCGAGATGTTCCACAGCAAAGGAAATAGTGATATATCAGGTATTTTTATCACTTTTCAGCAACGTAGGTGTAATAGTTTTTTATTGTGTTTTATCAATGTTTGATTGTAACATGTTATGTATCAATGCAATTCATTTTTGCAATGAATTCATCTCGTAAATTCTCTTCGTAATGATTTTCGGGGCCTAGGTTTTGTCATCACCAAAAAGGGGGAAATTGTTGAATCCTAACTTTTGGTGATAACAAAAAAACACTTAATTGTTATAGTTCGGCCGCCGTTTACGTGTATAACAGGTGACAAAGAGAATTCTACCTACTTCAACATATCAGCTGACAATGGAAGATATCGACTAGAATATGCAGTATCAGCTGGTCTAAGCATGTCAACCGTTATCTGTCAACTGAGCTAAGCACATCAACCAACTATTTCTCCACTGATCTGGGCTGAGTTCATAAGTTGCTATAATATCTGTCGAATTCAAAAAGTCACGAATCCCCAGTATCGGATAGTTGACAAGACAACTTAAATGCAAAGGGCAAATCATTTAAGGAGCCGTCTGATAAAGTGAGAAAAGCCATAAATAGCATTTAATGCCGAGACACATTGAATAGACAATTTAAGGCATTCCGAGTACAGATACTTCAGAAGATAAATTCACATTTCACAAATCAAGGAATGATATCTGACAATCAAAACATTTCCTACCGTTGACATAAAGAAAAAGACGTTGGAGAAATTGATATAAATATCAGAGCTCACCAAGATTAAAAGGACGACGTCTTCACAAAGATTTGCATACTTGAGCACTTGACACTACTCTGAATACTCGACTGCTAACTTAACCTTTTTTGTTCAAAAGCACATCTGATCTATCAAGAGATCTACTCAAGGGTTACTCAGATCTAAGTTGTTGTTTGAAGAACATTTATCGTTACAAGGATTTGAGATTCTAAGCTCTCAAGCAGCTTAGACATTTATCATAATCAACTGAAGAAAAGTTTGATAAGAACTTGAGATCATATCAGTGTGAATTTAGGAGTTCCATCTTAGGCGATTGATAAGTCCTTACTTGGATCGGGTGTATTACAAGACGTTGTAATAACCAAAGTCTTCTAGTGTATCCTTCCCGTGAGGAAGAAGGGGTGACGTAGGAGATTGATCTCCGAACATCCATAAGCATATCTGTGTCCGTTTACGTTACTGCATTACACTATTTTTCATCTTCATCACCTAGTTTAGTGAGAACTATTTCCGCACTATTTTAGTAGTTCTTATTTATCTAGGAAGCTAAAAGAAAAATCGGTTGAGTAGACTAACATTTGCTCAATCACGGTGTTGTTAAAAGAAAAATCTCCAAGTGTGTATTCCCTCCCCCCCACCCACCCCCCCCCCCCCCTCCTCCACACACACACACACACACACGATCCCAAACAGAAATTTTGTAATAACATACTATATTAAATGAATATTGTCATTAGATACTAAAAACTCAAATACTATCAAACACATCCTTTTTCATTGATAACCAAATGATCTTCTGGATCTTAATACATCTATATTAAGTTACTTTGAAAATATAATTTGGATAATAATCAATTTTCTCCACAAATTATGTATCATGTTTGATAGAGATCCTTTTAACGTACTTCATGTACGATTTAGTAAATTCTTATGCCACATATATATGTCGAATATAAATATCGACTCCTTTAAGTTTTTATATCTTAATTCACTGCGGGTGAATTATTATTTCTTTGGAATGACAAAACCTTAATGATCTTATGAATCATTTAATAAATTCATATTAGGTTACGATGAAAATATTATTTTGAGTATGTACCAATTGCCGCCACAAATTTATGTCATTGAAATATGTAAAATCTTTTACATACTTCAGGTACGATGTTCTGTAAATAAGGATATGGGAAATCAATATTTTTGAGGATATTATGCATAATCAATTTTGCATCAATATTTTTCAAGAAAATTGATATATACTAGATCTTTGTATCAATATTCTGCAGAAATATTGATAAATCTTTAGATTTTGATTAATATTATTCAAGAATATTGATAGATCTTTATCAACATTGTTCATGATTATTGATAAGCCTAAAATCAATAATTTTCAAAAATATTGATATATTGTTCATATTATGTCAGTATTCTTCATGAATATTTTATAGATCATCGATATAAATCTAGTGAATTATACTGTTTCTAGAGCATAATTAAATATATAAATATAATATTGATTATAATATGCTTTCTTCGAGAAAACAAGATAAATATATATTTCTAATTCATAATAAATAAATAAATAAATATTCTTCGAGAATATTAGCAGATTTGTATGTTATTTTAATATTCTTCAAAAACATTAACAAATCTTATACACTATATCAATAATTTTAATAATATCGATAAATATTTTATTGTGCATCAATATCCTTCAGGGATATTTAAAATCAATAATCTTCAAGATATTGACAATTTTTAGATGATATATTATTTATCGATACAAATTTTAATCAATATTTTTCAGGATTCTTGCTAAATATAAATCAATATTCTTCAAGAAATTGATAATCTTTATATCAATATATATACATTTATATATTAGAAATATTGATAGATCGGTCTTAAATCTTTAAATTCTAGCTCTAATATTCTTCGAGAATGTTGCTAGAGATAAAATCAATATTTTCCAGAAATATTGATATATCTTCGATCTTTGATAAATATTTTTCACGAATACTGATAGATCTCATATCAATAATCTTCTGGAATAATGACAGATCTTATGTACGTGTTAAGAGCAATATTTTCGAAAATATATGTAAATAATATATAATGTTTTTTAAGAGCAGTAACCAATATATATTTATAATAAAATTAATATTCTCCATGAATATTTTCAGATATTAGATCTAATACCAATATTTTCAAAAATATTTATAAATCTTAGATCTAATCTCAATGTTCTTCCGGAATATTGAAATATATTTTTGATTATAGATCTATAGATATCATATTTGATATTCATATTCTTCAAAAAAAAAATGCATCATGTTAGATCTTTGATCAATATTCTTCAAGAATATTGAAGATTCTTAGATTTCAGATCTTAAATCATAGATCTGGCTAGATAATCAATACAAAAATGTGGTGTGCTACAAACATCAACATGAAACTAAAAAGTTATGTAAGAGCAATAAGATAAACAAAAATTTGTGCTGCTTCAAGAGCAACAACATAAAACTATAAATTGTATCATTTTTAAAGCATCAATGTCTATATTTCACATTTAAGATAAAAAAAATTTTGTGCTGCTTCAAGAGCATCAACATAAAACTATAAATTATGGTACTTTTGGAGCATCGGTGTCTATATATCATAAATATGATATTTTCAATGATATGTTGTGCTCTTCAAGAGAAACAACTTAAAATTAATATATATAAAGCATTCGTGTTGATAACGTGTTATAAATTTAATAAAAAAAAGATAGGAGAAGAGAATATTGAGAAAAATGAGTTCCAAGAATGACTCAAAACTATTTCATTCATAACTGAGAATCCATATTTATAGGGTACAATTACAAGATACAAATATGTAGATAGATAAGATTGAGATATCTATCTTAACCAAAAGTTTATCTTGATAATCAACTATATTCAAAATCATATCATAACACTAAACAAATGTTAAAAAACTTTTTATAACGTGTGATAGTAGATGATTATGGGATTATTAGTTCATATTTTAAAATATGCATTTATTCCACAAATACCCTCTTGCCCTAGCAAAAAAAAGCTGCATAAATTTTTCTTCTAGTTGGTTAGGGTTTCGTGATTGTAGGATATTGGAAAGGTAATTTGGGCACAATGCTCTAAAAATCGGTTGGTGGACGGTCATCCACCACCTAATACCTAGAAGATTAGATGGTCGTCTAGGTGGGGACGTATGTGATTTTTTTTAACCTAAATATCTAATTCGTCTAGATGGTTATCTAATTCGTTCTAAACGATTTTTTTAGCTAAAATATCTAATTCTTCTTATTTATCTTAATATTTCTTTAATAATTCCTTTGTATCGAATCCAAACTCAAAATGTATTGCATATTTGTCATCTTCATATTATACAAATTGATTGAAATATTTGTCAAATAATCTTTATTAAAAGTTTAAAATTAAAAAAATAAAAATATATTATCTAGACGGATTTTGAGCAGCCTAAGCGATAATTAGGTGGTCTAGATGGCTGATTACTAAAATAGCACCGAGAGACATCAACTGTCTAAAAATCACGGCGATGGGCAACCGCCTAACATCTAGGCATCGTCTTTAATTTAAAACGGTGTTTGGGCATAAGGTGAAAAGATTTTTAATTCATCACATCCACAAAAATCATACAAAATATAATCACAAAAACTCTTAATATACTATCTAATGATCAATTTTGTGAGAGGAATCTGTGACCCGAACATGAATTTTTTTTTTTGTCAAATATTTTTCACTACACGAAAATGACCCGTGATATGAATCTTGATGTGTAATATTAGCAAAAACGATTACAATTTGAATCGCACCCTCTAATCAATAAACAAAAGATCCAAAGTTTTGCCCGATCTTTGAAACAAGTAAATTGATAGGATTTTAGATTTCCACTTTTAATCGACGGTACGATTAACAACAGAAATCACAACAATTGAAACCAGAGAAAACCTTCAGATAACTTGTATCTGACAATCTTCAATGAGGAATCAATCGACAAACGCCTCCAAATAATTAAACTGAAAAAGTTTTATTTGAAGAACAAAGCAAAGCTTTGAATAAAATTCTTGAAATAATTTCAATAATTTGTGTATAAACTGAATCTGAATTATTATTAATAAAATAAAAAAAAGTATTTATAGTTTACAATCAAATAAAAGATAATGCAAAATATAGCCTAAAGATATCAAAGATATCATCTAAAAAGTTTTCTAGTATAATTAAAACTCTCAAAAATAGAAAAATAACACCAAAATATCAAAATCCCGAAAACACACAGCATGCCGAAGTGTGTGTATTTTTCCGAAAAAATCACGCTCGCTCGAGCGAGCATAACTCGCGCTCGAGCGAGGAGCTCTCTGGTCTCAAAAATTCCCAAGCTCGCTCGAGCAAGCACGAAGTGCGCTCGAGCGAGAAGTCCTCTGCCCAAAATTGATTTATGCAGCTCGCTCGAGCGAGACTGGATTGCGCTCGAGCGAGGCTGGATTGTGCTCGAGCGAGACCTCTTCTGCCTCACTTCTATTTTCTTCACTCCTTTTGACTCCCAACACTTCAAGGACGCATATGCAACTCCCATATTGATCCTCAAGTGCTCCAAATCCATCTTGGTAATTTAGCATCAGCTTTTGAAGTGTCTTCTTGAATTTGTTAGCTCGGCTTCTCGTTATTGGCCCTCGTGGCAACTCCAAAGGATCGCGAACTCCTCTTGCCACTCAATCCACATGCGAGCTATCCATGATCGCATCATCCTCCCCTTCTTGAAAATGATTTGTCCTCAAATCTCTTTCGTCTCCTACATCAAACATAGATAAGTCAGAAGCATTAAATGTAGTAATCACGTTATACTCACCTGGCAAATCTAGTTTGTAGGCATTGTCGTTAATTCTTTCCATGACTTGAAAAGCACCATCCCTTCGAGGTAACAACTTTGAACGCCTCTTCTCCGAAAAACGCTCTTTTCTCAGATGTAACCAAACCCAATCACCGGGTTCAAATACAACCTTCTTCCTTCCCTTGTTCGCTTGCTTGGTATTGTTGTGAAAATTCCTCACAAGCGTACGAGTGTCAAGTTTTAATATAGTGATTAAATCAGATATCGATCCCACAGGGAGTAATTTGAAAATATTCAGTGCTTGTAATTAAAATAGTCCAAACTTTATCTAAAAAATCAAACTTTCAGAATTTTGCAGAAAAATAAAAATAAGCAGATGATTTTATAGCACGCACACAACTTTCAGATAAATATCAATCAGAGAAAAATGGTCTAGAGGTATAGAATTCACCTGGTTTCAACAACAGTCAATCCTAATTAATTAATCTTCATGAATTTCAATCAATTAATAGCCAAGAACACTTAAGTGTATTATTCCCTCTCCCGAGTGCCGAATAAAATATATCAACTACAGTTCAATTCCAATATCCCTATTAAGAATCTACTTGCAGTGATCAATTCAAAACAATGTTCTTTTTAAAAGCTCTGTTAAAATTATACACTCTCCCGAGCAATATAAATAATTAACAGTGTATTTTCTAATGGTCCTATTCAAAATCTCCTCTCCCGAGTGCCAGATTTCAAATAAATATAACAAATCAATTATTGATCAGATAATTGAAAAGACAATCAATTCTAGAAAAAACAATTAATATAGAAGAAATTCAATTCAATAAAATCAAACATTCATGAAAGTGTCTACACCATGTTCCATCCGACCTCTAGACTATAAAAAATTAGTTCATAATAAAATTCTGAATAAAACAAAACATGTTCAAAAATCCAAACATATTCAGAATTAAATTAAAGTAAGAAATCAAATCCGTCGTCGATGCCGTGTCCGGTCTATCAAACTCCGTCTTCGTTCTTCAAGTAAACTCCAGAAATCTCCCAGAAAAATCTCACGATCAAAATCTCTGATGTGCGTGTTAATCTGTTGTGGCGGCTCTCCTAATCTCAGACTAAAAAATCTCTTTTTATAGCGTACACAAAAGCCCAATAATAAAGCCCAATAAAATAGAAAGTTTCCTTCCCGATTAAATCTTCCAACTCCAGATTTACGCGACGCGCGGGCGCCTCAGAATTCATGCGGGCGCGCATAGTCTTCTGTTCTCCAATTTCTCTCAGCCTTCATGTGTTGCGCAATAGCTCTTAAATGTTCTCTGTTTAGCGCTAAGTTAGGCGCCAACAAGAAGCTCAATAACAAAAGCCCAATCTTTCCTTCTCTTGTCTGATCGTTCTTTCCTCTTTCTTCTTCAATTTTCTTTTATCCTTTATTCTTATTTTCTCTTCACAAATTCTCATGTTCTTCTTCTTTTCCAAATAATTTATTAATTCTCTTCAACCACAAAAACAACACAACTTGCGCATAAATCTGCTTGAAACAAATATTTAACAAATAAAATCATATATAAATTAAGTGTATAAAGTACACTTATCAAATACCCTCAAACTTAGACTTTTGCTAGTCCCGAGCAAAACTATTCAAAACAAATAACTTCAAAAACTCATTCTCTCAAAAACCAACAAGAATAGTCAAGAAATATTATGGAGCAATGGCATCAGCAATGGCATCAGCAATGATTTCAAAAAAAATTCAAATCCAATCATGTCACACCCACTTAACACTT
Organism: Henckelia pumila; assembly: GCF_033568475.1. Taxonomy (NCBI): domain Eukaryota; kingdom Viridiplantae; phylum Streptophyta; class Magnoliopsida; order Lamiales; family Gesneriaceae; genus Henckelia; species Henckelia pumila. The sequence continues at coordinate 80,396,183 of NC_133121.1, forward strand.
GAAATTTTTCATCCATAACAAAAATAACCTCATGAACTCACAATCTCCGCAACTCATGTTCAAAACACCCTTATCCAAGTTCAATTCAAATATTCATAGATCATGAGGACTTTTCAGGGTAGCATAGGATCAAATCAAGGATATCTATCAAAAACACTCACAAATAGGTATATGCCAAGAATAATAGTGTGTGCGTGTTTCGATCAAAATTCATAATCATTAAAAGCATCAATCAACAGTCCATAGGCTAAATTCTCGCAACTCTTCTCCACTAGTATATTGGGCAACTGAGACTCGATCAATAGGACTTAATCAGCTTATAATGTAAGGCCTGGCTCCTAGCTACAAATGAAGGATAAGAATTCAAATTAAGGAGTAATTTATATTCATGCTTAAACTCTAATTTTAACTCATTTTCTTTCACACTTTCACACTTAATTCTTTTTTTTCAACTCACTTCACTGATTCAACTTTTTCTCACAACTTCTTTCACAACTTTTTCAAATTTTTTTTTTCTTTCTACTACCTCTTTTCATCTTTTCAATTCATCCACCACACCATTCCATTTTCACAAATATCAACTAGGAGCATAAAACAATTTAGCATTAAAATTACTCCCTTAAAGGTAGGAAATAGTGTATAGGCTATTCAGGTAGTCAATGTAGGACCTTGAAATAATGACGAATGGGGGTTTAATCACACGTTTACACGCATGCCATTCGATTTTCAATAAATCTCAAATAAGGTACTAGGGATACATATAAAATAGGTAGCTTGAAAGGCTCAAACGAATTCATAAAAATTGCCTAAATCATCCCTAATCTCAGTTTTGCCTGTATTTCGCCTCGAAGAGTGTTCGAACTAGTTCTAGACAAGTCTCAATCCACAATTAAATCATACAAATTCAATCAGTGCAGAAAAAATAATCATCAGCAGTAAACGATGATTTTCAACAAAATTTCAGATCATGTACCTCAATGTACTCATATACGTGTAAGCTCAAATGGGCAACTAAGGATAAAAAAAAATTTCAATGAAAATTCAGGCCCAAAAATTTCAAACAATGCCTCAATCATATCTATGTTTGGATGTTTCAAAAATCAGATTCAAGTATTAATCACAGAGTATATAAGAAATTGTTCATCTAATTGGTTCCATTTTCTCAAAAATATTTGTCAGATAGGTGAACAATCATGGATTTCAGTTATAGCACAAAAAATATTTTTTCATCAGCCATGCATCCATTTCTTTCTTGACTCCTTTTCAACTCAACTCAACAAAAACAACAAAAATTTTATCTATGAAGCACATCTATAATCCAACTAATCAACTATCAACCAACTACTAAATCAAACAAAAATTGATTCATCCCCCCAAACTTAACATAATCATTGTCCCTAATGATTAAAAACAAAAAGAACGAACAAGGGACTCATACCTTCGACACCGAGCATCAGGACTCAGTGTAACCATCATGGTCATCGCCATCAAAATCCATATTAACCTGAAAATTTGACAAGCACACGATTAAGTCACAAAATAAATCCTAAAGCAAGCAAGCATAAAATACTTCATGGCTAATGGAAGAAAAATTTGAGTGCTTATAGTGGAGCCATTAGATGTGAATGCGCAAGGAAGAAAGGCCTTTGTGAGGCATGTGATCGCAAGATGATGCCTCCTTAAGAACTCGAATGCGCATGAAAACTGATTGTTCGCACAAGTGAAGGAGAAGATCGACTTCGAGTTCTTATGGAAGGAGTAGCTGGGAAGAACATGTGCGCATGGAATTGCTGCTGAAGGGTTGTTCATGCAAGGAAGAGGTGATGGTGGCATGCGCTGTTGGGGAGAAAGAGGGGCGCGATTGCGCTTAAACAAGCGCAGAAGAAGAAGCTCGTTCGCGCAGATGGTTGGGGAAGCTGGTATGCGCGATAGCGCTGCAGTAGGCGCGGATGGAGAGGCCAGGAGCGCGATTGCGCGGTGGTGTGGTGCTGACGGGAATCGCTGGCGCAGGGTGGTGGGCGCGATAGCGCTAAGAAGGAGCTGTTGGTGGTTGCGCGTTAGCGCTTGATGGACCGCAGATTAGTAGCGCGATTGCGCGTGTTGGAGCGCTGTTCGTGCATCAGTGAAGCGAAGAGGATGTGCGGGCGCGCAATTGATAGGGTGGGCGCGCCCTCCGCTCGAATTTGAGATTCTGAAGCCTGAAAAAAAAATTAAAATTAAGAAAAAAAAACTTCAAAAATTGATAATAAAAAATACTTAAAAACATTTAAATAACAAAAATTAAATAAGCAAAAAAAATAAAAGCAAATAAAATAAAATAAAAGAAAATTCTTGGCTTGCCTTCCAAGTAGCGCTTGGTCCAAACTTTATCTAGAAAATCAAACTTTCATAATTTTGCAAAAAAATAAAAATAAGCAGATGATTTTATAGCACGCACACAACTTTCAGATAAATATCAATCAGAGAAAAATAGTCTAGAGGTATAGATTTCACCTGGTTTCAACAACAGTCAATCCTAATTAATTAATCTTCATGAATTTCAATCAATTAATAGCCAAGAACACTTAAGTGTATTATTCCCTCTCCCGAGTGCCGAATAAAATATATCAACTACAGTTCAATTCCAATATCCCTATTAAGAATCTACTTGCAGTGATCAATTCAAGACGATGTTCTTTTTAAAAGCTCTGTTAAAATTATACACTCTTCCGAGTAATATAAATAATTAACAGTGTATTTTCTATTGGTCCTATTCAAAATCTCCTCTCCCGAGTGCCAGATTTCAAATAAATATTACAAATCAATTATTGATCAGATAATTGATAAGACAATCAATTCTAGAAAAAAACAATTAATCTAGAAGAAACTCAATCCAATAAAATCAAGAATTCATGAAAGTGTCTATATCAGGTTCCATCCGACCTCTAGACTCTAAAAATTTAGTTCATAATAAAATTTTGAATAAAATAAAACATGTTCAAAAATCCAAACATATTCAGAATAAAATAAAAGATAAGAAACAAATCCGTCGTCAACGCCGTGTCCGGTCTATCAAACTCCGTCTTTGTTCTTCAGATAAGCTTCAGAAATCTCCCAAAAAAAATCTCACGATCAAAATCTCTGATGTGCGTGTTAATCAGTTGTGGCGGCTCTCCCTTTGTCTGAAAAGAAGAATCCCTTTTATATCGTATATAAAAAGCCCAGTCAAAAAATTTATAATAAAAAATACTTAAAAACATTTAAATAAAAAAAAATTAAATAAGCAAAGAAAATAAAAGCAAATAAAATAAAATAAAAGAAAATGCTTGGGTTGCCTCCCAAGTAGCGCTTGGTTTATAGTCGTCAGCCCGACTTTCACCGGTGTTAGTTGATTTTTTCCTTCGCTCTCACACGCCAAATATATTCACTAAAACTGCAATGAAAACAAAATAAATAAATTAGAAAATTAAAAATAAAAAAAATAAAAACTCTAAATTAAAATCTAGACTAATTGGTAATAAGACTAAAAAATAATCAAAATTTACTCCCCGGCAACGGCGCCAAAAACTTATTGTGAAAATTCCTCGCAAGCGTACGAGTGTCAAGTTTTAATATAGTGATTAAATCAGATATCGATCCCACAGGGAGTAATTTGAAAATATTCAGTGCTTGTAATTAAAATAGTCCAAACTTTATCTAGAAAATCAAACTTTCAGAATTTTGCAGAAAAATAAAAATAAGCAGATGATTTTATAGCACGCACACAACTTTCAGATAAATATCAATCAGAGAAAAATGGTCTAGAGGTATAGATTTCACCTGGTTTCAACAACAGTCAATCCTAATTAATTAATATTCATGAATTTCAATCAATTAATAGCCAAGAACACTTAAGTGTATTATTCCCTCTCCCGAGTGCCGAATAAAATATATCAACTACAGTTCAATTCCAATATCCCTATTAAGAATCTACTTGCACTGATCAATTCAAGACGATGTTCTTTTTAAAAGCTCTGTTAAAATTATACACTCTTCCGAGTAATATAAATAATTAACAGTGTATTTTCTATTGGTCCTATTTAAAATCTCCTCTCCCGAGTGCCAGATTTCAAATAAATATTAAAAATCAATTATTGATCAGATAATTGAAAAGACAATCAATTCTCGAAAAAAACAATTAATCTAGAAGAAACTCAATCCAATAAAATCAAGAATTCATGAAAGTGTCTATACCAGGTTTCATCCGACCTCTAGACTCTAAAAATTTAGTTCATAATAAAATTTTGTATAAAATAAAACATGTTCAAAAAAAACAAACATATTCAGAATAAAATAAAAGATAAGAAACAAATCCGTCGTCGACGCCGTGTCTGGTCTATCAAACTCCGTCTTTGTTCTTCAGATAAGCTCCAGAAATCTCCCAAAAAAAATCTCACGATCAAAATCTCTGATGTGCATGTTAATCAGTTGTGGCGGCTCTCCCTTTGTCTGATAAGAAGAATCCCTTTTATATCGTATATAAAAAGCCCAGTCAAAAAATTGATAATAAAAAATACTTAAAAACATTTAAATAAAAAAAATTAAATAAGCAAAAAAAATAAAAGCAAATAAAATAAAATAAAAGAAAATGCTTGGGTTGCCTCCCAAGTAGCGCTTGGTTTATAGTCGTTAGCCCGACTTTAACCGGTGTTAGTTGATTTTTTCCTTCGCTCTCACACGCCAAATATATTCACTAAAACTGCAATGAAAACAAAAGAAATAAATTAGAAAATTAAAAATAAAAAAATAAAAAATCTAAATTAAAATCTAGACTAATTGGTAACAAGACTAAAAAATAATCAAAATTTACTCCCCGGCAACGGCGCCAAAAACTTATTGTGAAAATTCCTCGCAAGCATACGAGTGTCAAGTTTTAATATAGTGATTAAATCAGATATCGATCCCACAGGGAGTAATTTGAAAATATTCAGTGCTTGTAATTAAAATAGTCCAAACTTTATCTAGAAAATCAAACTTTCAGAATTTTGCAGAACAATAAAAATAAGCAGATGATTTTATAGCACGCACACAACTTTCAGATAAATATCAATCAGAGAAAAATGGTCTAGAGGTATAGATTTCACCTGGTTTCAACAACAGTCAATCCTAATTAATTAATCTTCATGAATTTCAATCAATTAATAGCCAAGAACACTTAAGTGTATTATTCCCTCTCCCGAGTGCCGAATAAAATATATCAACTACAGTTCAATTCCAATATCCCTATTAAGAATCTACTTGCAGTGATCAATTCAAGACGATGTTCTTTTTAAAAGCTCTGTTAAAATTATACACTCTCCCGAGTAATATAAATAATTAACAGTGTATTTTCTATTGGTCCTATTCAAAATCTCCTCTCCCGAGTGCCAGATTTCAAATAAATATTAAAAATCAATTATTGATCAGATAATTGAAAAGACAATCAATTCTCGAAAAAAACAATTAATCTAGAAGAAACTCAATCCAATAAAATCAAGAATTCATGAAAGTGTCTATACCAGGTTCCATCCGACCTCTAGACTCTAAAAATTTAGTTCATAATAAAATTCTGTATAAAATAAAACATGTTCAAAAAAAACAAACATATTCAGAATAAAATAAAAGATAAGAAACAAATCCGTCGTCGACGCCGTGTCTGGTCTATCAAACTCCGTCTTTGTTCTTCAGATAAGCTCCAGAAATCTCCCAGAAAAAATCTCACGATCAAAATCTCTGATGTGCGTGTTAATCAGTTGTGGCGGCTCTCCCTTTGTCTGATAAGAAGAATCCCTTTTATATCGTATATAAAAAGCCCAGTCAAAAAATTGATAATAAAAAATACTTAAAAACATTTAAATAAAAAAAATTAAATAAGCAAAAAAATAAAAGCAAATAAAATAAAATAAAAGAAAATGCTTGGGTTGCCTCCCAAGTAGCGCTTGGTTTATAGTCGTCAGCCCGACTTTAACCGGTGTTAGTTGATTTTTTCCTTCGCTCTCACACGCCAAATATATTCACTAAAACTGCAATGAAAATAAAAGAAATAAATTAGAAAATTAAAAATAAAAAAATAAAAAATCTAAATTAAAATCTAGACTAATTGGTAACAAGACTAAAAAATAATCAAAATTTACTCCCCGGCAACGGCGCCAAAAACTTATTGTGAAAATTCCTCGCAAGCGTACGAGTGTCAAGTTTTAATATAGTGATTAAATCAGATATCGATCCCACAGGGAGTAATTTGAAAATATTCAGTGCTTGTAATTAAAATAGTCCAAACTTTATCTAGAAAATCAAACTTTCAGAATTTTGCAGAACAATAAAAATAAGCAGATGATTTTATAGCACGCACACAACTTTCAGATAAATATCAATCAGAGAAAAATGGTCTAGAGGTATAGATTTCACCTGGTTTCAACAACAGTCAATCATAATTAATTAATCTTCATGAATTTCAATCAATTAATAGTCAAGAACACTTAAGTGTATTATTCCCTCTCCCGAGTGCCGAATAAAATATATCAACTACAGTTCAATTCCAATATCCCTATTAAGAATCTACTTGCAGTGATCAATTCAAGACGATGTTCTTTTTAAAAGCTCTGTTAAAATTATACACTCTCCCGAGTAATATAAATAATTAACAGTGTATTTTCTATTGGTCCTATTCAAAATCTCCTCTCCCGAGTGCCAGATTTCAAATAAATATTACAAATAAATTATTGATCAGATAATTGAAAAGACAATCAATTCTAAAAAAAAACAATTAATCTAGAAGAAACTCAATCCAATAAAATCAAGAATTCATGAAAGTGTCTATACGAGGTTCCATCCGACCTCTAGACTCTAAAAATTTAGTTCATAATAAAATTCTGTATAAAATAAAACATGTTCAAAAATCCAAACATATTCAGAATAAAATAAAAGATAAGAAACAAATCCGTCGTCGACGCCGTGTCCGGTCTATCAAACTCCGTCTTTGTTCTTCAGATAAGCTCCAGAAATCTCCCAGAAAAAATCTCACGATCAAAATCTCTGATGTGCGTGTTAATCAGTTGTGGCGGCTCTCCCTTTGTCTGATAAGAAGAATCCTATTTATATCGTATATAAAAAGCCCAGTCAAAAAATTGATAATAAAAAATACTTAAAAACATTTAAATAAAAAAAATTAAATAAGCAAAGAAAATAAAAGCAAATAAAATAAAATAAAAGAAAATGCTTGGGTTGCCTCCCAAGTAGCGCTTGGTTTATAGTCGTCAGCCCGACTTTCACCGGTGTTAGTTGATTTTTTCCTTCGCTCTCACACGCCAAATATATTCACTAAAACTGCAATGAAAACAAAAGAAATAAATTAGAAAATTAAAAATAAAAAAAATAAAAACTCTAAATTAAAATCTAGACTAATTGGTAACAAGACTAAAAAATAATCAAAATTTACTCCCCGGCAACGGCGCCAAAAACTTATTGTGAAAATTCCTCGCAAGCGTACGAGTGTCAAGTTTTAATATAGTGATTAAATCAGATATCGATCCCACAGGGAGTAATTTGAAAATATTCAGTGCTTGTAATTAAAATAATCCAAACTTTATCTAGAAAATCAAACTTTCAGAATTTTGCAGAAAAATAAAAATAAGCAGATGATTTTATAGCACGCCACAACTTTCAGATAAATATCAATCAGAGAAAAATGGTCTAGAGGTATATATTTCACCTGGTTTCAACAACAGTCAATCCTAATTAATTAATCTTCATGAATTTCAATCAATTAATAGTCAAGAACACTTAAGTGTATTATTCCATCTCCCGAGTGCCGAATAAAATATATCAACTACAGTTCAATTCTAATATCCCTATTAAGAATCTACTTGCAGTGATTAATTCAAGACGATGTTCTTTTTAAAAGCTCACTCTCCCGAGCAATATAAATAATTAACAGTGTATTTTCTAATGGTCCTATTCAAAATCTCCTCTCCCGAGTGCCAGATTTCAAATAAATATAACAAATCAATTATTGATCAGATAATTGAAAAGACAATCAATTATAGAAAAAACAATTAATATAGAAGAAATTCAATTCAATAAAATCAAACATTCATGAAAGTGTCTACACCAGGTTCCATCCGACCTCTAGACTATAAACAATTAGTTCATAATAAAATTCTGAATAAAACAAAACATGTTCAAAAATCCAAACATATTCAAAATTAAATAAAAGTAAGAAATCAAATCCGTCGTCAATGCCGTGTCCGGTCTATCAAACTCCGTCTTCGTTCTTCAAGTAAACTCCAGAAATCTCCCAGAAAAATCTCACGATCAAAATCTCTGATGTGCGTGTTAATCTATTGTGGCGTCTCTCCTAATCTCAGACTAAAAAATCTCTTTTTATAGCGTACTCAAAAGCCCAAGAATAAAGCCCAATAAAATAGAAAGTTTCCTTCCCGATTAAATCTTCCAACTCCAGATTTACGCGACGCGCGGGCGCCTCAGAATTCACGCGGGTGCGCATAGTCTTCTGTTCTCCACTTTCTCTCATCCTTCATGTGTTGCGCGATAGCTCTTAAATGTTCTCTGTTTAGCGCTAAGTTAGGCGCCAACAAGAAGCCCAATAACAAAAGCCCAATCTTTCCTTCTCTTGTCTGATCGTTCTTTCCTCTTTCTTCTTCAATTTTCTTTTATCCTTTATTCTTCTTTTCTCTTCACAAATTCTCATGTTCTTCTTCTTTTCCAAATAATTCATTAATTCTCTGCAACCACAAAAACAACACAACTTGCGCATAAATCTGCTCGAAACAAATATTTTACAAATAAAATCATATATAAATTAAGTGTATAAAGTACACTTATCAGGTATACTGCAAATTCTTTTTCTCAATATTCTCACGTACTTTTTCATGCAAGCTCCTCACAAATTCAGCTTTATTTTTGTCATCCATACTAACCCTTTCACTCATAGGTAACGACATCAAATCCAACGGAGTCAATGGGTTAAAACCATACACAATTTCAAAAAGTGAATAATTCGTAGTAGAATGCACACTACGATTATAAGCAAATTCAATAAATGGCAAACAATCCTCCCAATTTTTCAAGTTTTTTTTAATGATAGAGCGCAACAATGTCCCTAAAGTTCTATTAACTACCTCAGTTTGTCCATCAGTTTGTGGATGACAGCTAGTAGAAAACAACAACTTAGTTCCAAGTTTACACCACAATGTTTTCCAAAAGTAACTCAAAAACCGAGTATCCCTATCAGAAACAATACTTCTAGGCATGCCATGCAATCTCACAATCTCATTAAAGAACAAATCGGCAACATGCGAAGTATCATCTGATTTGTGACATGCAATAGAATGTGCCATTTTTGAAAACCTATCAACCACAACATAAATAGAATCTCTCCCCTTCTTAGACCTAGGTAATCCAAGAACAAAATCCATGGAAATATCTACCCACGGTTCATTAGGTACTGGAAGTGGAGTATACAACCATGTGGTTGTGATCTAGACTTTGCCTTCTTACAAGTCACACACCGCTCACACATTCTCTCAACATCATACTTCATATGCGGCCAATAAAAATGTTCATGCAAAATTTGATATATCTTAGCCACACCAAAATGCCCCATTAAACCACCACTATGTGATTTTCTAACAAGTAACTCCCTAATTGAAGACTTAGGAATGCACAATTTATCCTCTTTAAACAAATAGCTATCATGCAAGTAAAATTTATCCTTTGGACCACGCATACATGACGCATAAATCTCTCCAAAATCAACATCACTCACATACAATTCTTTCACATATTCAAACCCCAAAAATTTAGAATCTAAAGTAGTTAAGAGCACGTACCTTCTTGACAATGCATCCGCCACTACATTCTCTTTACCTTGCTTGTACTTGATTACATAAGGAAAAGTTTCTACGAACGCTACCCATTTGGCATGTCTTTTATTCAACTTTTGTTGTCCCTTGAGATGCTTCAAGGACTCATGATCCGTATGAATCACGAACTCTTTTGACCTCAAGTAATGCTTCCATGTCTCGAGGACCCTCACCAACGCATAGAACTCCTTGTCGTAGGTAGGTTAATTCAAAGACGCTTCACTCAAATTTTTGCTGAAGTACGCCACTGGTTTTCCCCCTTGCATCAAAACTCCTCCAATTCTTACACCTGATGCATCACATTCAATTTCAAACGTATTAGTAAAATCAGGTAAAGCAAGTAAAGGAGCATTAATCAGTTTTTGCTTAATGATATTAAAAGACTTCTCTTGCTCCTCGTCCCAATGGAATGAAACGTTTTTCTTGATGACCGCAGTCATGGGCGTTGCCAATGTGCTAAAATCCTTCACGAACCTCCTGTAAAAACTCGCAAGCCCATGAAAACTCCGAACTTGACCAATCGATGTAGGTGTCGGCCAATCTCTAATGGCACTTACCTTCTCTTCATCAACCCTCACACCTTGTGCACTCACAACAAAACCAAGAAACACGAGTTCGTTTGTACAAAACACACATTTCTTCAGGTTAGCATATAAATGTTCAGCACGCAATGTGATTAAAACAACTCTCAAGTGTTCCACATGATCATCTAAGTTTTTGCTATATACCAATATATCATCAAAATAAACAACCACAAACTTCCCAATATATGCACGCAAAACATGATTCATTAAACGCTAGGTGCATTAGTCAAATCAAAAGGCATAACCATCCATTCATACAACCCATACTTCGTTTTAAATGCAGTTTTCCACTCGTCTCCCTCTCTCATCCTAATTTTATGATAACCACTTTTTAGATAAATTTTGCTAAAAACACAAGCACCATGTAATTCATCTAACATATCATCTAGTCTAGGAATAGGATGTCTGTACTTGATGGTAATGTTATTTATAGCTCTACAATCAACACACATACGTCAAGATCCATCCTTTTCAGGTACTAACAACACAGGTACAACACATGGTGACATCGACTCACGCACAAAACCTTTATCTAAAAGTTCACTTACCTGTCGTTGCAACTCCTTAGTTTCCTCCGGATTGCTCCTATAAGTTGGACGATTCGGCAATGCACTCCCGGGTACCAAGTCGATTTGGTGTTCAATTCTCCTCAAATGTGGTAATCCTTGAGGTAGCTCCTCCGGAAATAAATTATCGAATTCCTGCAATAGAGAAACAACAACGCTTGGAAGATCTCAGGCTATATCACTTGTGTTTAGGAGTACCTCCTTATAAATCATCAACACAAGTGGAATTTGAAAATTCATAACATCTCTCAACTCACTCTTTTGGGCTATATATATATTTTTTTCAACCTCTTTTCGCTCAATTTTTTTTCATCTTTTTTTGTATCATTTTTTTCCTAAGGTCATCTCACTTTTTTGATCACTCTTTTTTTCGGCCTCATCTCTCTTTTTTTTTTTCACTTGATCCTCCAACACTTGCTTTGGAGTCATAGGCAACAATACAATAGATTCTTTGTTCATTACAAAAGAATATGTATTTTTAAAACCATCATGGACCACTCTCCTATCAAACTGCCATGGTCTACCCAATAAAATATGACATGCTTGCATAGGGACCACATCACACAAAAAAACCTCATCAACATATTTGCCAATAGAAAATGGCACCACAACTCGCCTATTAACTCTCACCTTCGCACAGTCATTGAACTATTGCAACCTATATGGTTGAGGATGCTTCAAAAGAGATAACCCCAATTTTTCCACAAGTTCGCAACTCGCTACATTGGTGCAACTATCCCCATCAATGATAAGACTGCATACCTTTCCCTTTACAAAACAACGAGTATGGAAAAGATTTTCCCTCTGACTCTCCTCTTCCTTTCTAGATTGTGCATATAACACTCTCCTACTCACCAATAACTCACCAACAATGGCCCCAAACCCATCATCATCATCAGGATCTACCAACGCATGCATACCATCACAATTTTCCTCATCACTCTCAGACTCCAAATCACCACAAGCATTAATAATCATCAATTTCTTATTTGGGTATTGGCTAGAAATATGGCCAATACCTTGACACCTAAAACATTTAATATATATAGATCGAGTATTAGAAGTTTTAGATGTACCTTTAACCATTTGCTTTGGTGTCTCCGATTTGGTGTCAGATTTTGGTTTGAACACCGGCTTTTTGTCCTCCCATTTTGCAACGTTTGGACGCCAAGAAGTCGACGATCCTCCACCTGAAGGAAATCGGCCAGCTCCTCTTCTCTTGAGTTGTTGCTCCACCTTCATGGCCGTCTGCACCATCTCATCCAAATCAAAACAGTGGCGAAGCTCCACTTGGTCTTGGATTTCTCTATTCAAACCACACAAAAATCTGGCAATTGTAGCTTCATTATCCTCCTCAATGTTGCTCCGAATCATCGTGGTCTCCAACTCTTTGTAGTAATCTTCCACGCTCCTTGGACCCTGCTTCAAAGTTTGTAAACTTTTGTACATATCACGATAATAATGGTTAGGTACAAATCGCTTCTTCATAATACGCTTCATATCTTCCCACGTCTCAATAGGCGGCTCCCCACATCTCCTTCTAGTGGTCACTAATTGATCCCACCAGATTAACGCATAATCTACAAACTCAACCACTGCCAACCTCACTTTCTTAAGATCAGAATAGTGATGACAATCAAACACAAACTCCACACGCTTCTTCCATTCCAGATACGCCTCCGGATCAGATTTTCCATGAAACGCTGAAATTTTCATCTTAATGCTACTAATATTCACATCCCCCTCCGTATGTTTTCCACGCACCACTTCTCGCCTATGTCTACCCCCATGTATTCTTCTCTCCACATCCCAATTCTCATCAAAATTTTTCTCATCGTCTTCAAAAGCATTCCCCTTCCTATTTTTATTTTTTTCACTACCACTACTCTCCTTCAATTTACTTATCCGCTCATGAAGAGGTTCTAACTCCGATCTCACCACCCTAGTAAATTGCCCCATCAACGCCTCCATTTGAACCTTGAAAATTCCTTGGTTCACACTTTCACTAACATCTTTATTAGGATTCATGGTACTTGCAAGAAAACCGTTAGTAATAAATTTCCTCACACAAATTCTCATAGTTCACTTCAAACTAATCACTCAATTACTCCTTTTTTTCACTCAAATTTATGGAGAGACTTTGCTTTGTAGAATAAAATTCAAACATTCAAATTTAAAACTTTTAGACGCTTGAAAATTGACTCACAAAGATTGACGAAAACAAGCAAGAAATTTTATGAACAAATTGACTTTGACTCGCGCCCAATAATGAACAAAGACAAAGGAATTGGCCACAAGCTACTTTCTTCACTTTAATTTTTTTTTTTTCAGATTTTCGGTCCCACTATTTTTTTTTACCGATTTTTTTTTCAATTTATAACTTGTAGCACAAGACACGAGACTTGGATACAAGTTTGAAAGAAATGACACAAAAATTTGATATGAGATAGACGAAGAACGAAGAACACGAAGAACACGAAAGACAGATCTAGATGTAGATAGGATACTTACTTGATTCAAAACCTTGACTCTGATACCAAAATTATATGAATCTTGATGTATAAGATTAGCAAACACGATTACAATTTGAATCGCACCCTCTAATCAATAAACAAAAGATCCAAAGTTTTGCCCGATCTTTGAACAAGTAAAATTGATAGGATTTTGGATTTTCACCTTTAATCGACGGTACGATTGACAACAGAAATCACAACAATTGAAACCAGAGAAAACCTTCAGATAACTTGTATCTGACAATCTTCAATGAGAAAACAATCGACAAACGCTTCCAAGTAATTAAAATGAAAAAGTTTGATTTGAAGAACAAAGCAAAGCTTTGAATAAAATTCTTGAGAGAATTTCAATAATTTGTGTATAAACTGAATCTGAATTATTATTAATGAAATAAACAAAAGTATTTATAGTTTACAATAAAAAATAAAAGATAATGCAAAATATAGCCTAAAGATATCAAATATATCATCTAAAAAGTTTTCTAGTATAATTAAAACTCTCAAAAATAGGAAAATAACACTAAAATATCAAAATCCCGAACACACACACAACACGCCGAAGTGTGTGTATTTTTCCGGAAAAATCACGCTCGCTCGAGCGAGCATAACTCGCGCTCGAGCGAGGAGCTCTTTGGTCTCGAAAATTCCCAAGCTTGCTCGAGCGAGCACGAAGTGCGCTCGAGCGAGAAGTCCTCTGCCTAAAATTGATTTATGCAGCTCGCTCGAGCGAGACCTCTTCTGACTCACTTCGATTTTCTTCACTCCTTTTGACTCCCAACACTTCAAGGACACATGCAACTTCTAAATTGATCCTCAAGTGCTCCAACTCCATCTTGGTAATTTAGCATCAGCTTTTGAAGTGCCTTCTTGAATTTGTTAGCTCGGCTTCTCGTCATTGACCCTCGTGGCAACTCCAAAAGATCGCGAACTCCTCTTGCCACTCGATCCACATGCGAGCTATCCATAATCGCATCAACCCGCCTCACAAGTGACATATTCAGACATAATACTATCTCATTATCAAATATTACATATCCATATCTATAAATTTTTTTATCATTTATTTATTAATCATTCAATAATAACATATTTCGAACTAAGCAAGCCACATCCAAACTGATTCCAAAGGCCATACGGTCCATACCAGCCGGGCAAAGTAGTGTGCACTAACCAATTATATAGGCCATTTCTGGAACTCGGAGTAGAATCAAAATGCTAAATCAAGAAAATAATCAAAATAAAGGTAGAAAATTGTCCCAAATCCGAATATCTTATAAATTCAAGGTCTTGTGTTTCATCACTTTCCTGCAACATGTTCCGCCGGTGTTTATTTATTATTATGAGTTTGTGGTGATCATAGTGTAACACCATGCATCTCAATTCTCAAATGCAAACGAAATTTTCTTCATGTTCATTACATAAGAAAGTTCAAATTCCTCACCCAGGAAAAAAATGAATTCTCTTAAATAGACCAATCACAGCGAGATCTCAAACTTAAGGACAAATGAGATCTGTGCTGTCAATCGTAGGTAAACTAATGCATTGCAATCTGCACGGAAACGAGTGCAACTCCAGAAAATTGTAAGGATTGACACCAGGACACACTGTATAACCATAGAGATCTTTTGAGTCACCGGTCACTCAATTTTTGGCTCCAAAACCGCGAGGAGCAGAAGCTGAAGACGAGTCTACAAATTGTCTTCTTGATTCCGATCTTCGTTTTCTCCTTGCAGTACCGGGGGGGGCCTAAACATGAGTAAAATGGAAAAACAACCAGTTGTCAGGTAATAAATGTATTCTTAGAGCCAAGTGTGCAAGTGTAACTTCAAGCTGTCTTACTTTCAGAAGCATAATGCAGGCCTCATAAATAATGAAAGCTGTGAAAACATTAGTGCGTTTTACATGAATAAATGTACTAACTAATGCATCACCGATTGCACACCGCAGGTTTACCAGGTCGGACCTAATGAGTGCTGAGGGGAGTCAGTTGGCTGGTTACATGAATTCTTTTTGAAATTTTGTAAATATTTTCTGAAGTTGCAAGTTTCGTCTCCAAATTTTAAGCAGGAGCCTCTACTTTTTACCAATTTCTTGGGTCCGCATTTATATGAACAATGGATGCACCAATAATTTCACCAGTTCTACAGAACTCTTGAATTTAGAAAACAATAAACACAAGAGCACCTTTTGTTCTGCCTTTAGCGCCTCCTCCAGATTACTCAATGCAGGAATTGATCCACCTTCCATTACGCCCATCAAGTTCTTCATACGTACACGCATTTGAAAAAGTTGAGCAACAAGTTGACTCACCTAGTGTGAAATCAAAATGTCAGTTATACTGTCAAAAGTCAAAACCCTGTTCTTAGGAGAAGGGGTGGGGATACTCATACTTGCCATCTACTGATACCTGTTGCTCAGTTTTCCCAGAATCTTGAGCAACTCGTTTCCTTCTGATGGGTGATTCTGCTAACAATTCTGGTTTCTCCCTCTCCTCTGCATAATAATCATTAGAACATACGAGTCCCCCGAAGGTTAGAGACAATATTTAATAGAAAACTCAAACGTCAATGTTGACCATTGCTTGATAAAAACATTTGCACGTTCAATTCCCTCATATTTGAACATGAAACCAAATGAACAGACTAATTTGATTTTGGAGCGTTAATAACTACTGGAAACTTTATGTTGTCAGAGAATTGGTGAATTAGCCAGAGTCCACATTTACTCCGGGGCCAAGCAAAATCTTGAATGAAAATTTAGAAGAGGACCAATAAGTAACAAAAATACAAGATATTTCACATGATCCTTTTCTACACCTCTATCACGTCACAACATACATGGGATAAATTGAAAACTAAAAGAGAATGAGTAGAAGTAAGAGAACAAAAGGTGGGAAAACAAAGATGCAGGTGCAGAAAAAAAATTTTTGGGCCAAAACAAATATAAATAAATAACCTGGGGTCATTGCTTCGATCATCGACTCCATTACTTTCAAGCTCTTTTCTGCGTCTCGAACTTGTGCAGGGGTAACCTATTTGAATATCCAAAACTTCCATTATGATGATGAAAGACCTCCAAAATACTAATATAACAGTTTATCATCTTAAAGCATTAAATAGAAACATTTAACGCTTGCCTTGTCAGCAGGTAAACCTTGTTAAAAAAATTCCAATATAAAAAGCTAATCACCCTTCTACCAGGATTAAGTTAGTAATAGCTACATACGGAGCATAAACATAGAGTGACTAGTGGAACTTTGAACACATTCCTTTTAGCATAAATGAATAGTAGCTATTCTCAAAGCACAATTAAAAAAAATAGTATAGAGAATTAACTCCCATTAGATGCATGGGACTATACAGTTTAAAGTTTCATAATACTATTTGGCAACGCAAATTCAGTTATTTTAAGAAAATAGGTGCGCGGTGACAGCCAAATAAACGTCAGGTTTCATACCTTCCCCATGCCAGGAATCATACCAATAACACGAGACATTGATCCCATACGCGCAACAGCACGAGTTTGCTTCAAGAAGTCATTGAAATCAAATTTCGCACTCATGATCTTTTTCTGAAGATCTTCAGCATCTTCTTGGCGCATCTACTCAGTATATTCAAGGAACATATCAAATAGCTTTATCAAAAAATTTGGAGACCAAGTAATTGGTTCTTAGAACATCAAATAACACTATCAAAAACACTGAAATTAAACTAATTGGTGCTCACAACTTCTTGGGCTTTCTCCACAAATGATAAAACATCACCCATTCCCAAGACACGTCCAGCCATACGATCTGGGTAGAAGGGTTCAAGGTCTTCCATACGCTCTCCTCTTCCTACAAGTTTGATTGGCTTCCCAGAAACCTGTGTCATGATTGAATACTCGAATTGCTTATTTAAATTTATAACTTTAAACCAACAAGAATTCTAACAATCAACAATGATAAGAGTTGAACTAAAAATATAATGTACCTACAGATACCAATTCATAAGAAATCATGTTGGCATCACTGACATCACTTCATCAGCAGTTGAAGAACTAACAAAGTCAAAACTTGAGCTATTGGTTCAAAGACATAATTGCTTACTATTAATATGTTCTACTTCCCGCTTGTTTTCCATGTGATTAATTGATCTAACTCCACACTGTCTCATTCTATTAAATCACAACCAATTTTGTCACCTTACCCTAAATTCACAAAACAATGCAACGGGTCTCATACTGGATAGGGAAAAAACAAAAGGCAAGTAACATGGCTTAAAAAGTTAAGCTGACCATGCTTTTCATGCACCATGTCTTTGCAAGTATTGAAAATGACATATAAGAAATCAAAGTCAAAGCTATACAGATGCTAACCTCTTTCACACTTAAGGCAGCTCCACCTCTAGAATCTCCGTCTAACTTCGTTAAAATGGCACCAGTAATTCCAATTTCAACATTGAATGTTGTCACTAAGGCTAAAATATGATCAGAGGTCAACTTCAGTTAAAAATTAAACAAAAAATTCATGTTCTCAGAAAGATCAGTATTCAACTGCCTAAATAACTTTTATAACATGATTCTCAATATCTATGCGGATGATATGAGGATAGCATACTATCGCATATCTACTCCAGTCGATACATTTAGATGATGACACATGTATGTGACAGCAACAAAGGCGGGTAAAAGACATCGCATTAACAAAATTAATGCTATTGAAATTTCTGAACGTGGAATAAATAATTCCTCGACAAACATTTATACCAAACAAATACAAAGGCACGGTGATACATGTTACGTGCTTTTACATGACAGAGTTCTGTCTATTTCTCATCAAACCTAAAATCTTGTCGAAGATGACTTGACTCATCAACAAGCGTTTATACCTGCAGCTTCTTGGCCAGTCATTGCATCCACAACAAGCAGAACTTCAGTGGGATTCAGTACCCTTTTCACTTCTTTTAGTTCATCCATCATACTTTTGTCAATCTGAAGAGAATTAAAATCGACTTACAGATTAGTTTACTCTGAAGGCGTTGCATATAAAGATATCTTCAAGTCACTCAACTAATTCACCTGAAGTCTTCCTGCAGTATCCATTATGATCACATCTACATTCTTTTTCCTGGCCTCTTGCAAGCCAAGCCTAGCTATTTCAGCAGGTTTGATATCAGTTCCTGCTGCATAAACAGGTACCCCAACCTGTTCAAAGCTTTTAAGTGAATGATTTTATGAAGGTAAGGACGTGAAAATAAAAATAAGATGACAAATGTATATGTAACAGCACATAGTACTTAAGATTGCATGCAATGAGGTATTCAGCATTTAGCACAACTTGAATTTATTAATTAAAAATAATAATTCGTTTAGAAAAACCTTGGAAAATATTTGAAATAAATTCCAGAGGACTCCCTGCCCACCATGGTCTCATATACGATACCAACTTATACCATTAAACACCCAAGAAACACAACATATATGATGGAAAAGTGAGCTTGAGATCCATATTATGCAACACATAGACACATGATGAATAAACAAAGATACAACAAATGATAGGCACTAATTATACATACTAATGATTGAAAAACAAAAAACCTTCAGTTTGCAATTGCATTTAATCACAAGTTTTTAACATTAACAAGCCAACGAGAACAACAAAAACAAAAGAGATCTTAACAACAAAAACATGACATAATAACAATATTGACATTTTAAATTGTTTGGCAATGAATACGCTATAACCAGGAAGTACCTGTTCACCTAAAATAACCAACTGGTCAATAGCAGCGGGTCTGTAAACATCCCCAGCAACAAGCATGCAACTCTTCCCCTGTTAGTGATGCCATACATGCTCGGTAAGGTTTGGGAAAACATAAGACAGGAACAATTTATAGGTTGAGAGAATTTATGACACGAAATTTAAGATTTATAAACTAGCACCTGCTTTTTAAGATATAAAGCTAGTTTTGCACAGACAGTTGTTTTTCCAACACCTTGCAATCCAGCCAACAGAATTACAGTTGGTTTAGATTTTGTAAAAACTAGCTCAGAAACCTCTCCTCCCATTAGTTGGACGAGCTCATCATGCACAATCTGCGTCAACGAAAGATCAAGTTAAAACAGATCCAACTTTCACATGCTGTTCAATAAATCATATTTTTGTTGATTATACACGATGGATTGGTAGTCAGCTCAATGCTGCATTTAGGCACATTCTGATTGTTCAAGATATGATTGCAACTGTACCAAAAATCTTAGACAACTTGCCCTAAACGTAGTTTATCCAACTTTGGCAAGCAAAAAAAGGTCCAAATACTTCATGTCGATGAATTTGATCTGGATCAGAAGCATGTCCTCAACAGGCAAAAACATGAAACATATTTTAGGCTACAATATATCACAAAGAAATTCAACAGTGGTGAAATGTCCTGTAAGTATACACAAAATGCTTAGGACAATACAATCACCATGAAGACATTGAAGTTTCAGGAAAGATAAAGTTGCTAAGATTTCAGAAAATCTAAACTACAAACATATGTTTAGAACTGCTGAAACCTTTGTCCTCATGATAGGGAAAACCAACTATGGAGATACCTTAACCAATTGCTGATCTGGTTTTACTCCTCGAATCAATCCTGTACCAACAGCTTGGTCGCTTATGGATTGAACAAATCTCCTAACAACAGGAAGGCTAACCTGCCAAGGAAATTGAAATACAGCTGAGACACAGATCCGACATTGCAATATAATAATTAACAAAGGATATAGAGATGCTTACATCTGCTTCTAGAAGAGCTCTCCTAATGTCTCTCATAGGCTCCACAATATTTTCCTTGGTCAAAACCTCTAATTTGCAAAAAAATCAACTCAGAAGTTAGTAAGGATAATAACATCTTTTTATTTTCAACATTTCCAAACTTAAGGAACAGCAATAATGTGTAAACAGGCATAGATGGATCATGCGAAAAATCAATCACAACATGAGAGCAGAACAGATCAAAGAAACTTGAGGCAAAATTTGTTCCACAATTGTTAGCACGGACGAACAAGAGGGTTTTGCAGTCTCAAACCTACTCCATTCCATGCCATTAGATTTTACTTTGGATATTCTTAGAATGCTTTTCTGTTAGACTTGAGAGGCCCATTCATATTTCTTCTACCTCTAAATTTCTAAATTCCGATAATATCCTTTTATGGAACATCTTTACTTTCCCTAGTCTCAGAGAGTCTGCTTCATCATCTGCTCTGGCTCATCAGAGCTAAGAACCATTAGACTCCTCTTGATATCTACTTAACTGACTGAAAACCGAAAAGTTTTCAGCTATCCTTTAACAAATCTTGATCATATGTGCATACATAATTTTTACTCAAGAAAATCATTTAGACCTTGTGATGTGAATCATATTGTACTTGCAGCTATGATTTGCAATCGAGAATCCCGCAGTGAAACTTCAATATTTCAAGGCGAACAAAAGTCGGCAAATTTCGCTTCTACTCTTCAGAAATGGATGTACATGATTATAACAAGAAATAGAAGAGTGGATTCTTTTTTGCACACATAAACATAACCCGCGGTTCTTCGTTGACTCACTATGAAAGACATAATTTCTTCTTGGGAGTTTTTCCTAAGACATGGACTTGAAGTAATTAGTTCACTTGTCTCAAATTGTATTATTAAATAAAAAAAGCTATTAACTATACCATCTTTTGTGAACTCCAACTTTTGGGACCAATAATTTCAACATGTTATTAGAAACTAAAAATCAGAGGTTCAAGATTTCTGGAGCCTAATTCCTTTATATTTCATTAAGAGCATATTTGGCTTTGCTTATAAGCTCTACAAAATAACAAAATAACTTACAAGTTGTTTTAGAGCTTATGAGCTCTTCGAACTTGTTTCGCAACAATTGATCGAACAACTTATAAGCAACCTGAAAAAGTTGTTTGACAGTACTTTTTTTAAACAATATCTCATTTTAACATTTTAATTCTCCAAAATAGCCTTGTATATTTTCAAAATTCCACACCATTTCCTACACCCTTTAAATATTAAATAATTTTTAAAAATAAATTCCCAAAGAATATCAATTTTTCTAAATTAAAATATGAAATAGTTCTATCATTTTGTAATATAGGTTTAATATTTATGAAAAAATTCTAAAACTATTTTAATTACCTTCATAGTATTATCTTCTTTAGTAATTTTGAGAATAGAAAGATCTTATAATGTCGAACACAATAATATTTTTAAGTTGTTTAAAATAAGTTTACTCAAACACTTTGTCCCGACAGCTTATAAACTTCGAAACCAGCTTATAAGCTTTAGGAGCTTAAAAGTTGTTTTTTAATAAGTTTAGTCAAACATAGTGTGAGTGAGATGATATCCTGGTAATGTCTTGGGGTCCCACAAGCCATGCCCTAGTCCCAGGTGGAAGTGTTCCCAGTGGCCGGGTCGAAGGCCCAAGGTGCCGAGATAATGACGAGGAGACGACCATCCCATCTTAGGAGAGGTCGAAGACTGAGGGCGCCGAGGAGATGGTGAGGAGGTGGTCAGCCTCTCTTGGGGAATGCCGAAGGCCTGAGGCCTAGGGTTCGAGGTAGAAGGAGGAGTGGATTCGGAGCCTGAGGTATGTGTCGAAGGTGGGAAGGGGTAAGATCTATAATGATCTATTGGGTTTTGGATAGGAACAATATCAATTATCAAATCTACTGAATCTCTACTAAGATATACACAGTTCTTGGGATAAAAGAAAGAATTTTGGACAAAATGGACACAAATTCAAACGAGAAACAAATCTTCCCATGATCCTTGATCATCTGTTGGGGCTTTGCCTACAAAATGTAAGGTAATCCCCACAATTTTCTACATCACAATACACCGTATTCTTGTGCACTCGAGTTTTTCTCTCTTTTTTGTGGTCATTGTAATTTGTCACACCGAAAAACTCTTGCGCCACCCATTCACGTGTTTGTTGAGTGCACGCAGGAGTTCAGCTCAAGTCCTCCGCCACACCGGACAGAAAACTCAACTTGGAAAAGTTGTCATGTCAGCCACAGTTTCTCAAAGTAACATCATGGGCCTTAGGTGGCCATCAAAGTGCTGGCACTGGGAAGTTCAAATGATCATCAAAACAAAATCAAATATTGACTCTACCCAGGCTCACTCGTTAGTTTCTACTTACTCAGTCCTAGAATAAAATTACCTTTTAAACTTTTACAAAAAAGGTTACAAAATATCAGACAATTAAGAGGCTTTGGGAAGAATGATTCAATATGACCACATGCATATCGAGCACATCACGATCATCAAGCTCAAAACATTGTAGTCACAGTTTCCGCGAATCAAGATTGGACATCAAAGTTTCTTCAAAAGTTATAAAAAAAAAAAAAACCTTCGCCCTTGAGCTTGTTCCAAGCGGCTTCCAGTCCACTGGTGAGCTGCCCGAACATTTCTGCTCTCACAATGCAAGGCCGAACTCCCCTTCCAAGATTAACATCGTCCCTTGAATTTATCACTCCCCACACCTCTCTCTGCATAAAATTGAGAAACATAACAACAAAAAACGATGACACAAATTCAACAACAATAAATGGAGTCGCGGGGACTCACGGTGAATGAATTCCCAGAGGAAAAGGACAGGAATGAAGCTGAACCAGCCCACGAAGAGCAGTAGTTGGGTAATCTAGCGCTGGGTAGGGGCAACCTGGGGATGGAAGGAAGGAAATGGCGGGAAGTAACGGTCGCGGAGGCCTCCATTGTTGGAGGGAGGGGGAAGAGAGCTCGGATTTTTATCCGCTTGCGATAGGCCGCTTCGCTTTATCTTTGCTGCAGTTCCTCTGCGTCGCGGCCTACCACATTACCATACACCCTCTTTTAATTTCCTTCTTTTTTTTTATTTCTTAAATTAAATATTGAAAAAATGTATAATTAATATATATAATCATGTCGGGCATGAGATGAGGACCGGTTGAACAATTTCTTCAATTTTTTTTAAAAAATAATTATTTTTTATTAAAAAATTAAATTTAATATTTTTATATATATACATGATTATTTAGGAATTGTAATTCGTTAAAAATATTATTTTATTAATAATATGTTTTTTTAAATATTTTATTTATTATTTTTTAAAAAAATAACTATAATTGATATTTTGAATATATTTATATGGTTATAGTTTTCAAATCATGGTAAATAAATATAATTTTTGTTATTTATTTACATATTGTAGGTTTTTTTTAAATTTAAAAAATATTATTCATTATATTTATATAAACAGTTTTTCAGTTTGATTATCTGGTTAAAACGATCCGATTGATTGAATCGATTTTTTAAGGTAAACTGGTTTGATCACTTATGAAACATTGCTGTGTTGTTCCCCGGCCCTCATCTCATGCTCCATCATCCTTTGTTCAAACTTTTTTTCCATATTTTGAGTCATTGTTGCATAATTCCCTTTGTTAAAACTGTCTCACATGAGAAAAATGAAAGATTTAAAAATGAGTTTATAATGGGCTATAATGGAATTCTATAGCAACTTGGGTTAATAATTTTCGTAAAGCGAGCACGAATACGAAGTAGTTGCTATAGGGACCCATTATGCAGTCACGCAGGCGCGGACCTGGGCTCGAGACGTGACAGAATGGTATCAGAGACGGTCACCAGTAGGAACCCCGAAAAATAAGTGCTATGCGGGGAAAAGTACTACGTGCGTGGGAGCCACCTCTTGAATATGCGGGGCAAAGTGCTATATGACGGAAGCCACCTCTTGAATCTGTAGAAGCTACCTCTAGATTTTCGATGCTAGAGGATCGAGGGGTCAGGTTGCGACGAGAACGTCGCGTTCTGTAGGAGGGGTGATTGTGATACCCCTGTCTCACATGAGAAAAATGAAAGATTTAAAAATAAGTTTATAATGGGCTACAATGAACTTCTATAGCAACTTGAGTTAATCATTTTTGTAAAGCGAACACGAATACGATGTAGTTGCTAGAGGGGCCTATTGTGCAGTCGCGCAAGTGCGGGCCTGAGCCCGAGCCATGACAAAAGCAATCCTCTCATTATCCTTTTTTTCTCTACTTCATGAATTTCTTTTAACATTTCCACCATGTTTGTATATGTCGATCATTCTCCTCTAATGACCTTTTTGAAGGCTTTATTTCTCATCGGTCTAATGGTTTTGCTCACTTTCCTTCGTTTCCTTCCTCGATGATTTGTGTATTAGATGGTGTCGAGAAAGTTTTAGGATTAAGCGCTTACCACTAGACCAAAAGCTATAACTGTTAGTCAAGGCGCAACTTTATTTTTTTATGCTTGTGGCAGCATAGATGGATCGGGTTGTTTAGCCCATGAGTGTAGGGAAGGGCGTGCATTAATGTTGGTGCTGTCTCATATCTCTTCGAGATCAATCTTATCCTTTCCTTACTGTCGGACTTGTCTCCCGCGAAGACAATATTACTCGTTAAGATCCAATGTCCCTCTTTTACGACCCATCTAGCCAACCAGATCAAGTAGAGCAACGTCAGTAGCTTGACACACTAGAGCTTCCCAGGAGATCATCCAACCTAGTACTACTCTCACCATGCACGCTTAACCCAGCAGAAATGATATGGAGAAGATTCACCATCAATATTCTTCAGCTTCTTCTTAAAATTCGTTGACATCCTATGAGTTTTTTGAACAATCGTATCTTCCATTTTGGTTGATCTCTCAATACTAACCAAGTTTTCTCATCGGACCATAAAATGGTTATTGTTAGGGTGGTTTCTACTCTTGACGTGGATAGACACTATTACAAAAATCAGATTTTAAAAGATGTTGTCTCTATATGTTGTCAACATTCAATACAACATGCATCAGAATATTTTAATGCGTAAATAACAACAAAAACGAGCATCAAACAAATCAGGGATAATTATGCCCAAGTACTAAGTACTTGCGTGGTATCTCAAGGAAAAAATATTCACTAGAAAAATTGCAAATCGTTTTACAAAAACTCAATACTAGTGAATGTTATGAAAAACCTGTTCTAAAAAAAAGTAAGAAAACAAAAACAACTTCCTAACAATACACAAAAAACCACAAAGTATGAAACCAAAGGAAGTTGGTCCTGAATGCCAAAATTTGAGAAACCCGAGAAGATCTTCTACTGAGATATCTTCACAGGTTTTCGACACTTCAAGGCAGTTCAGAAAGCGTAGCAACCTTCAACTCTTTTCCAGTAATAAAACTCCTCTCTACTCTTCTGTATGTCGCTCACTATTTCTCTATACTTCTCTACACTGCTTCTCGATCTGCTCTCCTCTTTAAACATGAGAAATCGGCATAGATAAGGTAAGTAAATTAAATTAAAAGATATATAAATTATTTAAATGAGAGATAATATTTTTTACCATATTTAAAACAACCAATTTTATTTTAAATATAAGAATGTTATATCTTAACAAATTAGTTTTAACCAATTCCTAATTTAAAATATATCACACACGTAAAATCACAATATTAATTATTAATCCTAGAGAGGCAAAACACTTAAATATAATCTTTTCAAAACATGAAAAGATATCAAGAAAATTATTCCTTTCAATCTCTCTTTTTTTGTCTTTCTGGACAAGACACTTAAACACAACTTAGCAACTCCCCCTGAGTTTTAATTTTCATAACTCCCCCTGAGTTGATCTATCGAACAAGTTCTCTCCCTGAATTTGATCTTTTAATTTCTAGTGTTGTCAAGAGTGTCGTCAACATGTGCACGCAACACTTACTAGATACCTGTTTAGATCAAACCATGTTATGACACAGTGCAATGAACAACACAACATAACATAGTAAAAATAGATATTATATAGCAAAGGAACTAAAGAACTAAACAAGAACAAGTAGAGTAAGAACAACACAAACACAACAAAAAAGTTAAAACTGATTGCTCTCAGAGCCACCATCAGAGCCATTGCCTTCTCTATCAGAGCCAAAGCCAACTTATTCTCCCTTTTTTGTCCAGAAGAGGTACCCACACCATATATTGAGCCAGTAAGGCTTCGTAGTAAGAAATGTCAGCTTTGGCTTGTAGAATCTTCTGTTCAGCATGCACCATCTGGGCTTGGATAGAAGTCAAGTCCAATTGGAGAGCTGAAGTGGAGGGGACTGAGGTAACAGTTACAGGGTCAGTGTTGGCAACATCTGGCACAACATTTGAGTCTGTCCGAGGAAGATCCAACTTTCTATGTCCCCTGAGAAGAGCAGGTGCAAGCTTCAGGATTTTCACATCAGCAGATAAAGGTTCATCATCATCTTTTTCAAAACCTTGAGATACCAAGATGGCATATATCAAAGAAATAAATGGGAGCTTGTAAGATACCAATCCACAGTCTGCATATTGTAGAACTGTAGTAAACACAAGTTTTCCATAATTAAACGCAGCTCCAGTGCATATGGAAAACAACACAGCAGCTTGTTGTTTGGTGACACTGGTGAAATTTGTGGACGAAGCAAAGTCTTGACTGAAGTTTTGTGGAGAATAGAATACAGAGAGGTAAGAGTTGCAGCAGATAGCTAGTATGGATGAGCAGGAAAGCGGCTGAAACTACCACCAGTAATGATAGATGTGATCTCATCCAGAGTAGGTTTTACATCTACTTTCACATCAGGTGAGTGGAAGAATCCATTGATCACAGCTGGATTGAACTAAAAAATTTGACCCCTCACAAAAACCTTTCCAAACTTAGCAGACAAGGGGTTTTTAATAGCTTCAGTCAAATTAGTGTAGAATTCCAACACTGGTTTTTTACAAACGGGACAGCAGATTTTTGAGTTGGAAAAACTTTACCATATTCTGAGAGTTGTAGGACTCCAGATCAATGTTGTGCACTTCAAAGAACTCACGATTGGAATAGTGTTGTCAATCGTCTACAGCACTCTTGGTATAAAAAGAAGATAAGAAAGACCGACTTACTAAGTACTCATCATCCAGGATGTTGTCAGGAGTGTCATAAACATTTGGCTCAACATCTTCCTCTGAGGCCGATTCCTCAGATTCATCTTCTTCATCAAACTCCTCACTAGAATCAGACGAGGAACTATCAGACAGTGTAGGGCGATTGTCGGAAAATTCTTGGCGATTGACTCTTCTTCATTATCTGAGAAGGCAAACTTAGGTTCAGCATTCTTGGTTCCAACTGGAGGAGTAGACACAGATGCATCATCGACGGAATGAGGATCATCAGACGATCCAATTTCTTCATTGGATTCAATAGGAACATCGGAGGGTTTTGGATTATTTGGACGAGCCACGATCTCAAAATCTCCATCAGCGGAGTCATCACCAGAGGAAAATTTAGTGTCCATAAGTGAGAGACGTGATGGTTGTCCTTTACCTCGAAACCTCTTCGATGGAGTGAAGTCGGGATGGTACCCCGCTTGTCGCTTTGATCTTCGAGTCATTGGTTTCGAGGGGGAAAACTTCCTTTAGTATAGAGAGATCCGGCAAATTTCCACATCCAATTCATTGCCTAGATCGCCTGGTGCAATTGATTCAAGTGGAATTGATTGTTCAAGAATTGGAACCAGAGCACCCTTAGATTCCAAGTGTGGTGAGGAGAGTGTTGGCTCGTCTTTCCCAATGTCTCCCTTGTAGCCCATCTCAGTGCGGATATCATGCGTATCAAAATTTTTCCTGCCATCAAATTTGAAAGATATAGGATTGGAACAGAGGGATTTATGCGAGAGAGAGAGAGAGAGAGAGAGAGAGAGAGAGAGAGAGAGGGCCGAGATAAAATTGTAAAAGTGAACTTGTGGTGAGGGTGAGCAGATAAAAGAGATCACAAAAGATTCTGATGATAAGAACAAATCTAAACAACAAACCCTACACCTCCCAATCATTCGACCGCAGTAATTGTTCCCTAGCAGTAAGAATTGCTAACGATGAAAAAAAAATTGAAAACACTTGGACAATAAAATTGTAGAATTATGGCAATAAATCAAGTCAATTGATATTTACCAAATTTCCATAAATAACTCCACATCAAAATTAACTCCACTAAAACACTTTCAATCAATAAACAATTCAAAATATTAGTGAATAGGAAAAATCACTAAATTTTGTTTATTTCGAACTTCGAGCTTTTCAGCAAGTTATAGTCACCATAAGATAAATATGCATGTCCTAGTAATGCCTAAAACAAAATGTAACAATGAAATAAAATGCTAACACAGAAAAATGAATGTTTACAAGTGAAGTGTTATCTACAATATTGGCCACATCTTACAGTAACACTCAAGTTTTCAGAAATTTTTCTCATACATTCAGCCATTTAGAATTTTTGCTACAAAAGTGGTAGCCTGCACACTAAAGGAACGGTCTTCATAGGAATCCTTTAGGTAGTTTTTTTCCATTTTCTTCTGATTTTCATTCAAGTTTGATGATCAAGATGATTGTCATTGAGATATTCATCAAGTTGAGCTTCTTAATTTGCAAAATCACTTTTCACATGGGACAAGTTCATGAAGTACACGATCATCCCTCAACTACTTAGTGATTTAGTCAGAAATCAAAGAAAATATAAGGCTATAAAAATGATTTTGCACATAACGGAGTGTATACTGATCAATAGTACAAAGTATCAAGAACTTCACAAAACAGTATAAAATTCATGAATGCAGTATGCCTAAGAGGTCCAAAAAATGTTCATGCATGTTGGGTGTTGTCCCAAGTATTGGCAACACTAGAGACAACATCTATGTATGATTACAGTGCACACATCCTGAGAGACTTTCCAAGGTTATAAAATCTCTCGAATATCAGCTAATTGGTTATTAGTTCCAATAAAATCCATACAGATCATGCATTTCTCAACCAAATCTCGAATGAAGTGACATCGATTGTCTATGTGTTTGGTTTGAGAGTGTTGTACTTGATTTTTGGATATATCAATAGCACTTGAATTATCATAATATACTATGGGAGTTTCACTTTTAATGTCATAATCCTCTAACATTTGACTCATCCACAGGAGTTGTGAACAACAACTTTCAGCTGCTACATATTCAGACAGTGGAAAGATATACACAATTTTGTTTTCTACTATACCAAGATACTAAATTGTTACCCAAGAAGAAACAACCACCCATGGTGCTCTTTTGCTCATCAAGATCCCCTACCCAATCTGCATCACTAAAACCTATCAAATTAGTGTTGGTTTTTTTGGTGTACCATAAGCCCAAATCTAAAGTTCCTGCCACATATTTAAAATTCTTTTCACGGCTTTAAGGTGTGTGACCTTTGGGTAAGACTAGTATCTAGCACACAAACATACACGAAAAATGATATCTGGCCTAGTAGCACTCAAATACAAAAAACTTCCAATGATTTTGCGATGGAGGGTGTTGTCAACACCTTCCGCAACATTGTATCTACATAGCTTTTCACTGACCCCATCGATGTTCTCATATGTTTAGAATTATCATTCAAAAACTTTTTCACAATATTTCTAGCATACTTGCTTTGACACAAAAAAATATCATCACGCATTTGTTTCAGTTGTAACCCCAAGAAATAACTCAACTCACCAACCATGCTCATTTTGAAAGTAGAAGACATACACTTAACGAATTCATTTACAAGTTTTTCAAAAGAATTACAGAATATTATGTCATCTACATAAATCTGGCAAATGAGAATATTACCTTGACCTTTTTGCACAAAAAATGTCTTATCTACCTTACCTCTTTTGAATCCATGTTTGAACAAGTAATCTGTTAGCCTTTCATACCAAGCACAAGGGGCTCGTTTTAATCCATACAGAGCCTTCTTCAATCTATGCACATGATCTAGATGTTTTAGATCCTCAAACGCCTTGGGTTGTCTCACATACACCTCCTCACTTAA
Organism: Henckelia pumila; assembly: GCF_033568475.1. Classification (NCBI taxonomy): domain Eukaryota; kingdom Viridiplantae; phylum Streptophyta; class Magnoliopsida; order Lamiales; family Gesneriaceae; genus Henckelia; species Henckelia pumila. Next base: position 80,426,595 of record NC_133121.1, read on the forward strand.
AATACCATTCAAAAAGGCGATTTTCACATTCATTTGAAAAATTTTCATTCCCATATGACATGAAATGGCAAGCAAAAGTCAGATAGGCTCAATGCGGGCTATAGGAGCGAAGGTCTCATCAAAATCAATCCCCTCAACCTGCGTGTACCCTTGAGCTACTAACCTAGTATTATTCTCACGATGTTTCCTATTTCATCGGTCTTATTCTTGAAAATCCATTTTTTTTCAATTACATTTCCTTGATCAGGAGAAGGTACCAAGCACCAAACATCGTTCCAAACAAACTGTTCTATCTCTTCATGCATTTCATTGACCCAGAATTCATATTTTAAAGCTTCAGTTACATTTTTGGGTTCAATTTTTGCTATAAAGCACGAATATCTTACCTGTGAGAATATGAAGCTCATGCAAACCAGTCCAATCATCTTCCTGTAATCCACTTTTTCTTTCCTACGAGTTTGCATCTTTCCATGTATATCTCCAATAATATGTGAAAATGGATAGTCCTTTTGGATTTTGCTTGGTATATTATTTCCATCTTCATTTACATCACTGTTTTCCTTCTCAACATCATCAATGGTCTGTTCAGAATCTTTTTCTAGTGGGGTTAGTGATCATGTTGTGTTAGATGTTGTGACATCTAGGACAAATATGAACTTTCTTGTGGTGCAAAATTTTCCAGAAGATCCTCAACTTCATCTTCAGTAGTCTTTCTTCTAAGATCTGCAAAGTCTTCAAATACAATATTAATAGACTCAAAGATTGTTTTAGTTTTTAAGTTAAACATCCTGTAAGCACGAATATTTAAGGCATAACCCAAGAACAAGCATCTATCACTTTTAGAGTCAAATTTTCCAAGGTGATCTCTATCATTTAAAACGTAACAGACACACCCAAATACATGAAAATACTTAATGTTCGGCCTCTTTCCCATGAGAATTTCATAAGAGGTCATAGTAGAACCATTCCTCAAGTATACTCTATTTGAAATGTGACATGTTGTGTTTAAGGCTTCTGCCCAAAAACGTTTTGAAATGTATTTTGTACTCAACATCACCCTGGCCATTTCTTGTAAAGTTCAGTTCTTTCTCTCAGCAATTCCATTATGTTGGGGAGTTTTAGGAACAGAAAATTCATGAAAAATACCTTTTTTATCGCATAGTTTAGCAAAAGAAGAGTTTTCGAACTCCTTACCATGATCAGTGTAAATTCTGGTTACCTTCAAGTTGTGCAAGTTTACAATCCTTGTAAGAAGTTTCTTAAAGACGTTAAAGGTGTCTGACTTTTCCCTTAGAAAACTTACCCAAGTGTAGCGTGAAAAGTCATCAACACAAACAAATGAGTATTTCTTACCTCCGAAGCTTTCCACTTCCATTGGATCCATCAAGTCCATATGAAGAAGCTCAAGACAACGTATTGTCCCGAAGTGTTGTAACATCTGGTGTGACACCTAGTTTTCTTACCCTTTTGACATTCCTCACACACATATGGAGTTCCAGACATTAAATTAGGCATACCTCTAACAACATCAAGCTTACTTAAGTTCTTCAGTGTCTTGAAGTTTGCATGACCCAACTTTTGATGTCATGGGTTGAATTCATTCACTTTTGTATGCCTACATGCTATCTCCTCTCCTAGTTGGTAGCAATTATCGGATGATCTAATACCAATCATGACACACATGTTAGAACTACAAAAAACATTACACATTTTATTATCAAACATCACATACAAATTATCATCACAAAGTTGGCTAATGCTTATTAGATTTGCAGTTAATCCTTCGACATGTAGCACGTTGTGACTTTTAGGAAGTCCAGCAATATCCAGTGTGCCCTTTCCAACAATATTTCCCTTTGATCCTCCTCCATAAGTAACTTTTCTTATTTTTAGCTCAACATAATCTGTGAGGAATTTTCTTGATCTTGTCATATGACGAGAGCTTCACTATCAAAGTACCAAGACTCTGAAACATTAGTTTTCAAAGCAGTATAGATCATATAATAATGAATATCAGTTTTTGGTACCCATCCTTTCTTACAGTAGATATGTTCTTAGGAATGTTGTGGTAGATGTTGGGCAACACTTTAGGCAACATCCGAGGAGTAGACCATTGTCTGTAGTTATCTTTCATCTTAAAGAAGTAAGGTTTGATATGACCAGGTCTGTGGCAGTAGTGACACACAAACTTGTGTTTTCTTTGGGGCTGTTTTTGTACAGAGAATTGCGGCTTTGATGAAGGCAGATTATTCGTTGGAACCTTTTTGGATGAGCGCAATGAACTGATATTTTCCTTGACAAACACAGTAGGTTTTGAAGTCTCACCAACTTCAAACTTACTATTTTCAAAATCTAGTCATGTCTTACCATCTCTACCCATCATGAGTATAGAGTCAAGCTTGCTTTTACTTAAGTTTATTTAGGCTAGTGTTGTCATGGCTTTCCCGAGCTCTTTTTTTACCGTAGATAATTCTAGATCCTTCTTACTCAAAATCACCTCAAGTGTGGATACTGCAGCCTTCAAGTCAGTATTCTCCTTTGAAAGAATAATATTCATCTTGTTTCTTTTGATCCAGTCAGTATACAACTCTTCATATAGATTTTGCACATCTTCCAGAGTCATTCCTTCATCATTTGCATATGGATTACTCAAGTCATCAGTAGTTGAAATATTTAAACAGACTGACCTTTGGGAGATGTTGCGGCCATGTGTTGTTATACCTGTGACAACACTTAATGGATTGATTTGCAGCAGCTTCTTTCTTTCCATCAATGCAGACATAGATGTGTGACTTTCTTCCTCACTCTGTTCTTCATCCTCTTCAGATTCTTCATCACTCAAAGATGTATTCATCCCTTTTCGAAGCCTATTTGCACATTCATTGGCGTAATGACCATAGCCTTGACATTCATGACACTGTAGAGTGTCAATCTTCTTAGCAGTGAGCTGAATTTTTCCTTAAAGCATGAGTCGAGGCTTTCCATGAGCATGGAACTTCTTTGGTGATTGTTCGGGCCTGCAGATTCTCAATGGTTTATCAGATGTGGGAAGCATTTGATTCTTGAATTTCTGTTCAGTCTTATTTGTCTTCCTCATCTTTTACATATAGTATCCAAACTTCTTGCTTATATATATGAGATTGATTCATCTCCAAATCGGATTCATTCACATTGCGCGACAGTTTAAGAAAATCGTTGAAAGTATCATTTGTAATTTAAAATGCAATGGTTTTACCTTTTTCCTTTTTAATGGTTTTACCTTTTTCCTTTTTCTGAACACTTGTATTCATCTCATATATGCGCAAGGAACTCATCAGCTCGCTCAGTGAGAGTGAGGAAGTATATTTAGATTCTTCAATCGCACAAGTCTTCATGTTGCACTTTTCTGGAAGTGAACGAAGAGCTTTATTTACCAACCTTTTGTTCGAAATCGCCTCTCCAAGATTGAACGATTCATTCGCAATTTCCTCAGCTTTCGATCATAGTCATTTACGGTCTCATTCTCTTCCATCCTCAGATTCTCGAACTTGGAGGATAACATTCTCACCTTTGTTTTTCGAACACTGTCTGTACCTTCATAGTGCATCTGAAGATTGTCACAAGTCTGGTTAGCACAAACACAATTAGTAATTAAATCAAAAATATTAACATCAACAAAAAAGAATGCAACATTCAAAGCTTTAGAGTTATAATATGAACTTTGTATTTCATCCACAGTCCACTCAGACTCAGGTTTGATCCTTATATCACCATCTCCATCTGTTCCTCTGGTTGGAGACCAACCATCTAGAACACGCTGTCATGCTCTAACATCTATGGACTTAATGTAGATTTTCATCTTTACTTTCCAGATTCCATAGTTGGTTCCGTCTAAAATCGGTGGTCTGAGTGTAGCACTCATGTACGGGGTGTCCATTTTGAATTACCTGTCAAAAACAAAAAATCTTTATCAACCAGAACCTCACTTAGTGTCGTCAAGAGTGGGCTCTGATACCACTTGTTATGGTGGTTTTCTGCCCTTGACGTGAATAGACACTATTACAAAAATCAGATTTTAAAAGATGTTGTCTCTAGATGTTGTCAACATTCTAGACAACATGCAGCGAAATAATTTAATGCGTAAATAACAACAAAAACGAGGAACAAACAAATCAGGGATAATTATGCACAGGTACTAAGTATTGCACGGTGCCTCAGGGTAAAAATATTCACTAGAAAAATTGCAAATCGTTTTACAAAAACTCTATATTAGTGAATGTTATGTAAAATCATTTTTCTCAAAAACAAGTGAGAAAAAAAAAACTTCCTAACAATAAACGAAAAACCACAAAAGTATGAAGCCAAAGGAAATTGATTCTGAATGCCAAAATTCGAGAAACCCAAGAAGATCTTCTACTGAGATATCTTCACAGGTTTTTGACACTTCAAGGCAGTTCAGAAAGCGTAGCAACTTTCAACTCTTTTTCAATAGTAAAACTCCTCTTTACTCTTCTGTATGTCACTCAGTATTTCTCTATACTTCTCTACAATGCTTCTCGATCTGCTCTCCTCTTTAAGCATGAGAAATCTGCATAGATAAGGTAAGTAAATTAAATTAGAAGATAGTTACATGATTTAAATGAGAGATAATATCTTCTAACATATTTAAAACAACCAATTTATTTTAAATCTAGGAATGATATATCTTATCAAATTAGCTTAACCAATTCCTAATTTAAAATATATCACACACGTAAATCACAATCTTAATTATTAATCCTAGAAAGGCAAAACATTTAAAGATAATCTTTTCAAAACATGGAAAGATATCAAGGAAATTATTTCTTTCATTTATGATCTTGTCGAATATCGTCTAAGCTTGAACATACTAAACAAAACAAAAGAAAAAGAAAAAAACAATCATCTATTTGGTAACCCATGGTCATATTAATTCGAAACCAATCCCCAGGAACTAACATTGCTTTGATCATTGCCAATTGTCGGATTGTGAAAGCGTTGCACCATGTCTTTGCTAGACATTCATCTCCGATCTTCGTCCAAGGTTTCTTTTTGATGCATTTTCCCTCATCACCAACAACAATTTTCTTCCATTTCTTCTAGATTTAGTAGACATGGTTTCAAAAGTATTTGTTTGATGTGGATTTTAATGATCCATAGCTTAACGTTTTGCTTTTACATTCAGAATTATTTTCTTACATATATTTTTCCAAAAAAAATTCAATTATCACTATTATTTCCTGAGAGTACTTCATAAATATTGATTACTTAAAACATAAGTACGCAATGATCTAAACTATACTATACAATAATGCTTAAACCCTTGAGAGCAATTAATTTGGTCATTTTAATATATTAACAAAACTACCCCTTCTTTTATTTCAATAAAACTTATTACAAAATCTTATTTTACTAAATCATAAAAATATACTACGTTGGTTATTTTAAAAAAAATTATTATAAAAACTTATTTTACTACATTATAAAAACTATACTGTATACCTTGGTCGTTTCAATAGATGGACAAAAATGCACATTCTTTCAATTCAATAAACATGATTTTACTAAATTCTAATAACAACCAAATGATTTGTTAATCATAATTAATGTCTTGAATGTATTCCCAAAAAAATTTAAATAACTTAATATTTGTAAAAATAGCTTATTATGTTAAAATTATGTGCACGTTAATTATCGCGTGTGTAGCCCTAGTAAAAATTATTTATGTCTTTATATTATCAAATTAATATAAATTGCAATTGTGGCTTAAAATATCGCTCTTATAATATGGATCCATTCTCTAAAACATATTTTTTAATCTCCAAAATAAAATTAATTATTAATACTTTTGCTAAAAAAATATTTTTTCAACACATTTTCAGAAATAAGAATAATCCCGGGCTTGATGTAAACTAAAATGATCTAAAGCTAACCACGTTGGAGAAGCTTCAAAGTAAGATGAAAATATAAATTCATAAAAACAAATAAAATAGTTTATAGCATTATATTATTTTTTTCCTTTCCAAAAAGCTGTATACATAATTTTTTAAATGTTTTGTTAGAGGGACTATTTTTCAATGAAAAAGGTAAAAGTTTCACATATCATAGGTTAAGGGGGAGCTAGCATGAAGCCAACTTGAAAGCAACTCCAAATCAAATGACACTCCAATATAACATAGTTGTTACATACACAAAACCAGATCGAATTTAACGAAACGAATAAATCAAGTGATCAAATCTGCCATCTGAAAATCGAGTCGTTTCTTGAGCTTCACCTCCAGGTCCCCACTTGTTCTGTTTGCGAATTTACACGTACGGTTTCTTCAGAACGAATAACTCGTCCTGGAATGCTTTTTCTTGATTCTTTCCTAATACCATTTGAATTACTCCGCCTCGATCGAGTCACTGCACTTACCTTGACACCTTCAAGAAACTTCAGACCCTTTTCATCAGGTAAGATGTTCTCAATGGAACTTAGAAATGTATGAGTTCCGTTTCCAGTTTTCGAGTCAGCTTGAGGACAAAAACTGATAGCGTGATTTGAGGGTGGTTCTCTGGCCTCGAAATCTCTCGGCTTTGGCATGATTTTGTGGCAATCTTCATCTGAAGGCTCGAGTTGGGGCGTTGGACCGACTTCTACAGAATAGTCCTTTCTTTCTCTCAAGGTTTTAAGAATGAGAATTTTGAGAAAATTCATCACTTGGACCGCATACATCAGTGCAGTGAGAGGATCAGACATCTGCACCAAGAAATAAACATCAATCTTCGGACCAAACACGACACAAGCATTAAGAAACACGAGCCTATGACGGTGGACTCATGACTTCAGAACCCAATTTAATTTCAACCTGAGCTGAAATTTAAATATCCAATACACACATGGATTTCTAGTTGTGAGCTCGTATCCAGACGAAACTTTCATTTTACATTGGATGCAACAAGGGTAATCACGGGTCACCTGTGTCATGTTCGGAGCGAAAACCACAGCGATGTTTCGAGCATTCATTTTGTTCAAATGTTCCATCGTAGCAACATCCGCCATGAGATTTATCGACCAATCCAACAGCGCAGCGTCGGTTGGTGGAAGTTGCCTCACAAGCTGAGTGTACTCATCTTCAGACCGTGCCTGCATTACAAGATCCGTAGACAAAGAATCTAACACTCCTGTAGGAAGTTCTCTAAACCAAGCCTGCGACAAATCAACATTTAGCTAAAATACATGTTGCAAACAATTTATTGAGACAAAAGTGAGAGCAAATCTTTCAAATTAAATCATCTCAAACATAGAACCATATCGAGCATCTTCCGTGATTGAATGCAAAGAAATGAAACTGCCGGATTTAACATGCAAGATTTCCGGTGAAGTAGTATAGTACCTTGATTAGACCTGCTAAACAATGAACATCAATATCATCTGGAATTACTCCATTGTTTAGTTGCTCCCTCACATACTCTTCCCGACTGTTTTCGGGATTAATTCTAAAGATTCCTTCCATCTGCAGATTGGAGTAAAAGAAGTCAGGTGGCCTTAATTTGAATTCATCTATAAAATACTTGGATCAACATTCTTTTCAGACAATGAAACAGGCAATTCGAAAAGAATTGCCGGCCCGTATTACCTTAAGGCCACCTTGTGAATACAATCGTCCTTGCATCATCAGTAGGATCGAAGGCACGCAGTTACCTCTAGAATCGAATGAAAGTTGCATGGACTCCGTGGAAACTCCAAAAACTCTCGTACTATATATGGAAGAAAATATCAGTCCATAAACCGGTACAAGTTCATGATGACTCCTACTTCATTTCGAATCGACATAAAATTTCAATGCCAAGAATCCAGGTACTAAAACAGAGTATAACAGATACGGTTAGATTTATTTCCAACACCAGGAACATTTTTATGTTATTAAACTACAGAGTCAAGCAACCTTCAAATCTGCAAGCATCTGTTTTTCTTCCATGTGATCTATTTCAAGTGTCAAATGTCTATTAGTACATATACATTCAAATGAAAGAACATATATATGGACTATTTTTTCTGCAGATTAATTCAAGAAAACCAAAGCACCCCAGATGTTTCTTGCCACCCCAGGTCAACTAATAAAGAAGTAAAAGAACCCTAAACTACAAGACGAAAAAAACTATTACCATAAAGTAAATTTAGAGTCTTTACTCAACAAATGGCAAACATATAAACTAAATTTCAATAAAAACAAAAAGAAGAAGAAAAAGATGCACCAACCTGGCACTGGGAGGCATCCTGGGGACTTGAGGTTCAAATTCAACAGGAAGCCCAAGAAACCCATTGAATCTATCGAAGGTGACATGCGCAACATGCTTCACATTTGTAGGCCACCCAATCTCCATCATATGCTTCTCCTCTGCCCCACTGTTATCACTACTACAACCCACCAAAGATTTCCTGAAAACGGTCACCAACACAGCCAGAACAGACACCTGATCCTCTTCTTCTTCTTCTTCTTTTCCTCGTATTTGTGTACAAAGCTTCTCGTTACGGCCTCTGTTTCTTCTGGAAAAACCACCAATGGAGCCAGAAGATGAAGGCAGATGTTGTGGGGAACGCATTAGCTCCGTCATGGTTTTCAAGTTTTGAAATGTTGGTAATGAATGTTGTGTGAGTTTCAAGATTGGGTTTTTATGGGGTTTGATCGATGGACGACAAGAAGTGGCAGGGTTTGGTGGGAAGCTTAATTCTTGAATTTAGTGCGTGGGGATTGGATTTTTAATGGTGGGTGGGTGGGATTAATGCACTAAAAAATGCTTAGGATTGAAGAGATATGGAGCTGATTTTTGACGTTCAAATGAATGGGAATAATTTGGCTTCGAGTCTGATTCAAGGAAAGGTGGTATTTGAACATCATCATCTTTCTTTCACCTTCTTCATTGCTATATATACACACACAATATTGTTAATTAATTGTGAAAATATATGTATATGTTCAATGAGGGTTGGCAAATGGATTCATTACAAGTACTTTTTTGTATGATTATCGTCCTATCATTTATTGGAATCGCAACACACTACATAAACTCTTGAACTAAAATAATAATTTGCAAACCGCATTGAACGGGATAAATTGCAAATCGAACTTTTGGTTCATAAAGTTGGTGCAGATGATATTTTTATTTTACAATGATAATTATTGAAAGCCAATATTAAAAGTCGATGATCTGTAGCCCAACTATGAAGAAGGAATATTTATATTGAAGCCAACTTTTTTCAAAGTTTCAAAAATCCTGAAAGGTAATTCAGAGAATAAAATTTTGATATAATGGCTTGTAATTAATAATGTTATAAAACAAGGCAACGTCTATTTTCTTTACAAAAATAAATGGAATCTTGAGTAGCACAAAGTGGGTACATGTAGCAATAGTAGCTCGTTCATTAAATGTAAAGTAAAAGTAGTAATCCGAAACATCCGATAATATATACTATATATATATTTGTTTATTTATTTGTGTGTGTGATGTTGATTTATGTGCCAAGTTGAAGCAAATTGAAAGCTTTTTGCATGAATTAATGGTAAATACCGATATATAGCATCAGTGGGCACCTGCAGGTAGACGGCTTCAATAAATCTTCAGCGCTGGTAGTTGAGCATTTGTATTACTGGGAAAATTATAACTTAGGTCATGATTTGAATGATCATATATATCGAGTTCGAGTATCTTTTGAGTCCAGTTCGAGCTTTATGCATGGTCTACATTCGAGTATTAATATTTTCTTCTAAAAGTGATTTCATAAGACTCGGCTTGATTTACTCTAAACTTACTGATGTTAAATTTAATTATGAAGATTCTAATCTTGTTCGAACTTGGCTCGACTCAAAAGCGGCGCTGCTCGAGCCCGTACGTAGTAAAACGAGTGCATTCATAATTTGGCAACATTTTTGGGTATATATATATATATATATAGGCAACAATTTGTGAAAGTATTTGTTGTCACATTTCATATTATCTCTACTTATATGTCGATGACTTGATCCATTGACATTTCGGCCCTAGCTAGATTAATTTTAAATGAGGTATGAAGTTTAAAACTCAACTGTAACAAATATCTAGCTCATTCAACTAAAAAGAAAAAAATATTATCTGTTAGTGTATATATATATGTGTGTATACAATGTAGATGATTGGATTACTTATATCTTATACACATATACTTGACCTTTAAAAATAACTAGTATTTCACCTCGTGCGATGCACGGAGTATTAATATTTTAATAAATGAAAAATTATTATTATTTTTTAGAATATATATCATAAAAAATTTATATCAAGTTTATAATTAATATACATATAAAATTGATTTACTAACAATAAATATACCAAACATTCATAACGATACTCTTTTAAAAATGAAAAAAACGTAATATTATATAAATTTTTTTATATATTTAATATGATAAATATTAGTGATAACTAAACATATAAAAGTAACACAACACTCAAAATAATAACATAAATTGAATAAAATGATAGATAATTGTATATATTTTAATGCATCCTATATTTTTCAGGTGGGTCCAGCCATAACATCGATTATCTTAAGCAAAACCTAATTATCATTTATAGCATTTATGCAAATTTTAACATATATAGGGGCAAAAAAATTTAACTGAATTGATAACATACAAACATCCAATCAAATTTCAAATTTGAACAAAAAATTGGTATATTATCATATATAACATTTATGAAAATTTTCACTTATATATATGAACATAAAATTTAACTGAAATAAAAAAACAGCGATAATATACGATCAAATTTCAAATTTTGAACCGTACATTGGTACATTAAAAATTTTTAAATTTTGAATCAAAAATTTTAAAATTTTGAAACATCGGATAAATTTTGAACAAAAAATCATGATATAGAAAAAAAATTTGAAACCTAAAATATTGAAACATTCAATAAAATTTTAAAATTTGAAATATCCAATCAAGTATCAAATCTTGAACCGAAAAATATATATATACAATTAATGAAAATTTTCACACACGTACATAATTCACTGAAATTAAATTAATAATATTTCAAATAAGTATTTTAAATTTTATTGATAATACTTATTTATTTAATGAATTATAAAAATTCTTAAAGACGGATCAAATTATTTATTACAATTTTGTTATTATTTGTTGTATAGCTGATAGTTATTATTGATAACATGTATATGTTGATCACGATTCACGCATGCAAATATATTAATATTATTTTGTTTAATATTATTTCAAAATCAATATATTCACATAAATATATGAGAAATAATTATGAATGTATTATTTTTTTAAAAAAATACATCAATTAAATAACAATAATAATAATAAGAAAAAAATCGATAAACCTAAAATAAAAAAAATTAATAAAATATTATAATCGATGCAGATATATTAAAAGTTATTTTATATTTTCAATGTTCTTAATTTCAATCTCAATATGAATTTGAAAAGTTTTGAAATTAATTTTATATTTGGTAGGTGAATATAATTAATGGAAAATTTTGCATATATATAGGCATAAAAAATTAACAAAAATTATCTCATATATATATATATATATATATATATAGAGTTTTGCTATCATGCCCACCCACCGTGCCCACATAATGTGCCCACCATGAGGTAACACTCAACTATTGGACGCACAATTTATCACATCTAATAGTTGAGTGCCACCTCATGGTGGGCACATTAGGTGGGCACGGTGAGTGGGCAGGATAGCAAAATTGTATATATATATATATACATTTATGAAAACTATATGTAAGCATATATAAATGTTTTAGGTTGTGTCGTAAATTTTTTATTATTAATTTGACATATATATACACGATATTTAAATTATTTACGATATTTTTGGTAAGATTAATTTGTATATGGACACAATAAATCAATTAAAATTAAAAAAACAAACATTGATAAAAGTAGTAAGTATAAATTTATTTTTACAAATTTAACCAAAAATATTATTAGTATTATTTGAACCGAATACATTATCTATAACCTTAATCATCATATTATTATTATTATTTGAACCGAAAACATTATCTATAGTTTTAACAAAATTTCATCCATAATTTTCATATATAGTAAGTATGTTTTGGCGAAAAGCAACTATATTTAGTAAAAACTCTGCTTTTATATAGATATATAGATTATACGGTTGTGCTACATGTAATATAATATAATTCAACAAACGTAAATACGATACAACTAACAGATATCTCATTCAACTAAAAAGAAAAAAATTTTATCTGTTAGTGTATATATATATATATATGTGTATACAATGTAGATGATTGGATTCCTTATATCTTATACACATATACTTGACCTTTAAAAATAATTATACGATACAACTATGTTTTTTTGAGATACAAATAACTTAATAGAAAAGGAGTGTGCAATTTTAAATATGAATATATGATATAGAAATTTATTTATTTATAGATATTTTTTATTTAAAAAAAACCATTTTTTAATATCATATCAACAGTCATTAATAGTAATTCTAACATTTTGTTTCTTTCGAGAATTTACAATTTTTGTCAGTTGAATATAATGAATATCAAACACAATTTTTTTTTTAAAAAAAAATTTAGAGGATAAATTATAACTATTTCTTGGCTATTTTGCAAATTAATGATAAATTAACAAATAATATATTAGGTTTTTTTTTAATTATTATTAAGACAAATTAAAGGCGTGACTTTATTTTTGGTTGGGATAGCAACGGACTGTTGACGATTTCCTAACGAAAGCAGATTCGGAAAAGCAAAAGTGTCATTCATTTTTCCAACGGAAAGCTCTTTCAGCACAATAAGCGTGTTTATATATACGGTTCGAATTTTGAACTCCCAACGGTCTACAATTTTTCAAGCCCAATTTGGCTAAATTGTATGATAAAATCAAATTATTCTTACAATCTGAAATAAAATCTTATATATATAATATATATTTTAGCAACGAAAAAAATGAATTTGCCTATTTTTAATGTTTTATTCCAGATTGAGAATTGATTTATAAAGGATCATTATCGTTTGGGTTTTGGATTGATGGATTTGAATTATGGATTTGAATTATAATTTATTATTCACAAATAATAGATCAAATCTTAAATTCATATCTTATTTACACGTCAATAATATAAAGTAAAAAAAAAAATATAATTATTAAATAGACTTGAAATTCATCATAATTAACATAAAATATTATATAAACAAATAAGAGATTTGTAAACAAAGATACATAAAATGGAATCTATCGATCCAAACGCATGCCCAGTTTGCCAACCATATAAATCCCAAGCAATTTTTCGATATTTAGTGGGAGAAATGTTTGTGGTGTTGAGACGAATTTGCGCAAGAAACGAGAATTACGTAGTATTGGGCCTATTGGACCCCTTCTAGCATGTCGGAAGCCCAAACTTGGAACTCATTCTTACAATTCAAAATTTACGAAGGTTTTTATTTTACATTTTTACTGAAAAAATTATCCATCGAATAATATTTTTTTTTGTATTTTTCAATCATGCATATTCGAAGACATAAATTTGAATCGCAAGTTGTTAATGTTCATTTTGCAAATAAAATATATAAATTAGTTGAAGTTGTGCAATGAAAACATATAAATTCATTTGTTTGTAATGAACTTATTATTGACATAAACTAATTCAATAAATCTAATGATAATTGTAGTATAGCCAATCGTTCCATTCGAGTGCAACTTTTGTTAAATCAATCAATTTCAAATATTGGATATTTGAAATTTATTATGCTATGATTCTCAAATAGCTGGGATCTAAATTAAAATAGTCACGAAATCACCCGTTACATCAATTCAACATTAAATATCCAGATATAAATTTCCTGCGTGGTTTATTTAAATCAATAAATTAGCTTTATAGACTATCAGAGATAATAACGAAAACATTTAGAGACAGGGGCTGCTCCACTCTTAATTTTTTTTTTTATAAAAGTACTATAATATTCTTAAATTTAAAATAAAATTATAATTATGAACATAAATTAGGAACCAAACACGAAAATACAAGAGAGAGACTATAAAAATTAAATTAAGTTTCATTGTTAATGTGTGCAAAGTGACCCGAAAATTTGTGATTCATAGCCTTTAAATAATTGAAGCCCAAACACTAAGTTTTTAAACCTATACACAACTGGGTTTTAAGGTTTTTAAACCTAAAAACAAATTGTTAAAGCAAGAATCGTTAGCTTATAATTTTTCTGAGTTTGACTTTGATTTTACCAGTCGCAACAACTGCAGTGAAGTGAAAATTTTTTCGGTAAAAATTATTACGAATATTAATTACTTATATTGAAAAATATATATTTTGTAGTTTGTCTAATGAAGTTATTATTAATTATTTTCAGAAAAAAAAATCAAGTCATAAATGGTAAATTGTAAGTTAAATTTGAAATCTAACAATATTATTTAAATTTCAGTACTATATTTAACTGTTATTATGTGATGATAATATATACATATATTATATATAAAATTTGAGCACCTTAGAGTGAGGACACAAAATTTTATTCCGAAATTGTCCCTACACATTATAAATAAGTAAATTTGAATTTATGTATATATATATATTTTCATATATTTTTCAACTAACTATTATAGATAGGATCGGATAAAATGATAAGTAATTTTTAATTTACTTTTATAGTATTTTAGAAACGAAAAAAGTAATAATTCTAAAAATTATTATAAAAAACATATTATTCGTATAATATAAATATATTATATTATTTTATACACACGCAACGCGTGCGTGCGGTTATGCTAATATATATATATATATATATATATATATATATATATATATATAAACAGGGACAGATCTAGGAATTTTATTAAAGGGGGGCAGCCGGACAGAACTAAAGTCACAAATATATATGTGACTTTAGTTCTGTCCGGCTGCCCCCCTTTAATAAAATTCCTAGATCTGTTCCTGTTTAGAGAGAAAGAGAATCATACATATATATATATATATATATATATATATATATATATATATATGTGACTTTAGTTTTGTCCGACTGCCCCGCTTTAATAAAATTCCTAAATCTGTCCCTGTTTAGAGAGAAAGAGATTCATACAGTTTACATTATAAGACATTACATATTACTTACGTAATATAATATTTTCTTAAATCGTCACTGTTTTTTATGGTAAACTTGAATATATTATTATATGATATATCATAAAGTTCAGCGGTTCATGTTAGGATCACCAACGCAGAGTCTCCATACTAAACAACGGGTTGACATTGTTGGAAATAGTATCCTTAGACATAGTTTGGTATATAGGATAGGATAAATAACTGATATACAATATAAAGATAAATCAAGGATAAGTAAAATGATAGGATACTATATTAAATGTTTGGTATTATTTTAATAAGAGTGAATAAATTTATATATTGGATTGTAATGACGAAATCAACCTTACCATAATAAATTTTATTTTTCATTGTTATTCAAGATCTTGCACATGCATAAATGTAATAATTAAATTTGGATTTTTGTAGTATTTTTTTTTCTTGTATTAAATTTATCACACCAAATTAAAGGGATACATAGTCCACTTGTAGAAGCATTTATCACGGACTCATTGACTTATCATGAGCTTTTTAAAAATTTACCAAACATGATATGAGAGAGGATAATTTATTAATCACTTATTTATCAAGTGTACCAAACTATGCCTTAAAACATTGTAACAGTAATTCGTGTTTATAATTAATAGAAGCCATATTTACGATTGAATATATTTGTATGTTATTGTTAGATCATCTGCATTGGTCCGTGTTCAAATGCGATAATCCACCTTTCATCTCTTCAAAAAATATGGGTTTCACATGATACATACTTATTATATTAATATTGTTGAAAAATTTAGTTTTGGTATTTACAAAGTCTAAAAGAAAGCCAAACTAATTGAGCAACTAAAAAGCGCTAAACTGATATTCGGAACTAAACTACGTCATCATCAACGACCGCGCTCAACTGGCTAAGGGATGAAGTTTACCTAGCTAAACTGAATCCATCAGCTTACCCTTGCCAAACTGACTGCATCAGTCTATCCTCAACAGTTTACAACCTTGCCATTTCTGGATAAGATCATCCGTACTCTGACAACTCTGCATAAGGTAGTGCCGCGATACTAAGGGAATGTCGGCTTCAAAATTCATTGATGATAGTGACAAATCCAACGGGAATAATTTAAATCCTATCTGAAGGACAATTTGAATTTATGACCGTTGGCAATCCAAAGGGTATAAATAGAGATCTTAAATCCTAAAAGCTTCAACGCTCAAGATTTGATCAAGGAACTCGAAGCACAAACACCCAAATGTTATTCTGATCATTGTAGGATCATTTTTGTGCTAAGAATTTCGAGTTGTATTCATTCTGTTCTATTATCAGTCTAGGACTGAAACTGAAGTGTTGTACTAGGATTTCTTGTTTAGGCAGTGTCCAAGTCCTAAACTGGATCAGGGTTTTGCAAATTGCTTGTAAAATTCAAAGTCTTCTAGTGAAATCCTTCCGAGGTGGAAGAAGGGGTGACATAGGAGTGTTTGAAATCTCCGAACATCCATAAACAATTGCTTGTACTATTTCAGTTTACTCACCTTCACCACACACCCTAAACTGATATTCACTCAGTTTTTTAAATATGCAGTTTGACATATTTCCGCACATATTTTGTTTGTCAAACTACATCTGACATTAAGATAAGCCTCGAACTCAATCACTAAACCGATCGAGTTCAATATTTCCTTCTAAACTTCTTGAAAGCATATTCACCCCCCTCTATACTTTCAACTGATCCTAACAAGTGGTATCAGAGAGGTTCTTATCTTATTCTTAAACACTGTACCAACATGATTTCATTTAGAAAAATTCCTATGTTCTCAAAATAAGACTTTGATGATTGGAAGATTCGTATGCAAGCACATCTATCAGCACTAGATGATGACATGTGGTTTGTCATCATTGATGGACCTCATGCAATCACCAAGATCAATACCGCTATAACTTTTTCTGGAGGTAGTCCACAGTACATTGAGAAACCAAGAATTGAATGGACTGCTGAAGACAAAAAAAGGCAAATCTTGACAATGTGACTAAAGATATCTTGTATAAAACTCTTGACAAGAATACTTTCAGCAAGATCAAGACATGCAAAACCGAGAAAGAAATTTGGGAGAAATTGATTCAACTCTGTGAAGAAAATGAACAGACCAAAGAAAAAAAACTGTCTGTTGCTACTCAAAAATTTGAAAACACCAGGATGAAACCTGGTGAATCGATGACAGAATTTTATGAGAGAGTAAGAAGCATTATTATTGAGCTTAATGGATTGGGAAAGACATATCCCAACAGAGAAGTCATTCTCAAAGTTATTCAAGGCTTTCCCAAAGAATGAGATGTGAAGACAATGTCTATGATGAAAGAGTGGGTGCCCGGTGAGCCAACTTGTGGCTAAGGGCTTTGATGACTCTTTGTATAAACAATCTTTTGTTTAATATAATTTACACTTTTATTAATGGCAATGACTTTATCTTTCTTCATATTGTTATATTGTGATATACTATTGTTGTTTTGATAAAGACCTTGAATATACTATAGTGTATGTAAGATGTGGTAGAACATGAGGATGTCTATCATGAAACACATCTTATAGTCACTGTATATTCTAAACTGTTCCTAGTCGATTGAGCCGTCCGTTAATAAGGATAAGGATCGCTCGAGATTGAGACTAGCATTTGCGATGCAGAGTACCACGTTTCATTGGTAAGGAACATAGAGATGTTCGAAGCATGCAAATGGATATTCATACGATGAATGATCGAACTACCCTATCCGGACTTTCCAAGTGGTTATCACTTATCGAGTGGATAAAGTCCGCGGTTTTGGTTGTACACCATTAGTCCTTACTACTTGAAATATCATTGAGACTCTATATGCTAGTACTGTGCTTTGACTCGTTTACCGACTCTATTGGGGTCATCAGGTGTCGGGATTGGGTACAGTTATAACACATATAGGAGTCGATGCTTTGTTGTCAAGGATTCACCACATACTTGCGAGTGTGGATATCCTATGTGATCTGAGGAGATATTAGTGTGACGAATCTCTGGCCAGAGTACATGATGTGTTTTAAGAAATGATTTCTTAGTAGCACATGCGATGTCACTATTTGATCTTCAAGATGTATTACATAGTTATCGAATCTCGAACGACTCTCGATTTACCAATGGTTGTTGATTCGATCGGGATATATGGATGAAGGGACCGTACTGTACGCTAACCAAAATCTATTGGTTCTTGCAGGCACTATCAGTGATACCTAGGGAATCATGGGGCGATGTTGCTAGGCGCTCTTATCATGATTCGATGGGCAAGTCGGAAATTGTTGTTCCGAGTCACAAGGAGTTGTGAGCCCACGGCTATCTGTATCCCTGAACCATTGAGGGTCACACAGAGTAATGGATTTTTAATCCCCGTTGAGATAGTTAAATTTAAAGAGTTAAATTTAATGAACAAAGAAGTGGGACTTCTTATTTAAGGGTAGAGGAGTAAGATTTCCTAAAATGACATAGGGATGGGCATTTTTGGAAATCACTGAATTCGGATTCAGAAAAATTTATCTTGACTTTAAAAGATGCAGAAATGGTTTCTGTGAACATTGGTGAAATTGGTTTATCAATCTGAGTCACGATGAATTTTATATTAATTTCTGAACATGCGGGCTTTGCTTGTCAAGCTTGAACTTATGACTAATGGGCCCTAAGCTATTAGCAGCCCACATTATAAATAAGTTATTGCAGTACAGAAATTAAACAACAGAGGTCACAAAATATTTTTGAAAACCATAGCCTTGTTTTCTCTGAAGTGGCCGCCCCCCTCCCCTCTGCTCGGGAAAAATCCAGCCTGTGAATTTTGAATTACAGTCTGGTTTAACGGATCAAATTCGTTAATTCTCTTCGTAGAAACTTCTGATAGGTTTTCTAGTGCAATCTATCAGAGAGATTAAATCTCTGTTCGTGGACCTGATTGAAGAACAGTTCGTCCATCAGTTCCTGGGAGATACAACAAGAGCAGAGCAATCTGTTGGTGTCCATAATCTCGATTCGAGATTGGAGGTAAAAATTTATAATTGTTATTTAATTTTTACACACACAATTTAATCGTAAAGTTTTGATACCCATTATGGAATCGTTCCATATAAAATTTTTAAACTTCCGCTGCACCGGGTATCAATTCTGATTGATCTGATCGCCGTTCTCCAACAGTGGTATCAGAGCCAGGTTGCTCAGATCAAGCGATTAAATTAATCGATTGTACAAAAATTTTTTAGCCTCGGTTTTTTGAAACAAAATAAATTTTTTTTTAAATTAAAAATTTTTCGGGAAAAAACACGGGCAGCGCACGGCGCTGGGCAGCGACGTGATCGCTGCCCAGGGCAGCGCTCGGCGCTGCCCAGGGCAGCGATCGTCGCTGCCCTAGGGGCAGCCGGGCTGCCCGGCCCGAGCCCTTTTGGGGCGCGGGCAGCCCGGGAGCGTCCCGGGCGGCCCGGGAAAAAAATAATTTTTAATTTTTAAAATTAAAATTTTAATATGTTAAAATTCTATTTTTGGTCCGATCAAAAATTGTTTTTGATTGGTCCACGAGGCGTCGGATCAAATTGTTCGAGTCCGAAAATTTTAAAATTGATTTTTGGATAAATTTGAATTTTTGGAAAATTTATAGATTTTATCCGTTAAATCAGATTTTATGAAATTAATTATTTTTGGTACAATTGATGATAAGATATGATCTTATGGAAATATTGAGTAAAATATGATTTTATGTATAAAATTGGATTTTATATGTAAAATATGATTTTATTTGATAAAAAGATAAAATATGATTTTGTATGTAAAATATGATTTTATATATGAAATATGATTTTATCCTTTTAATTTAAATTGCCATTGCATGTTATCCAATAAATTAATTTTGAATTAAATGTTATTGGATAAGGATGATCGATTGCCATGACCAATTTTGTAGGTGTATGTTAGGAATTTACATTTTTCTTTATTGTTGTTGGATTTATTAGTGGGCCTGGTTTATGGCCCGTTCCCACCCCTTAAAATGTATCCCCTACTTGTCATGGTTATTTATTGTAAATACATTAGACTTAGTGGGAGATGAAGATTTGAAGATAGAGGTGGGCCCAGCAGACAATAAAGACTGAAGAAATGTAAATTGGAAGCTCAATGTAATAGGATTGCATTGCATACCTGCATATTACCTAGGATTGGACTAAGACTCGTGATTGGCAACCACGGGTCGATTAGAAATGGAATCGATCATCCTATATAATATATGATATTATTGTTGTATGCATGTTTTAGACTAAATTGTGTGAATCCGGCAAGCATACAAAATTTTAAAATGATGAGACAAATTTTCAAAATTAAAATCCCTTATTTTAAATATGATTTAAAATTGATATCAAGATAAATAAAGAAAATTTAAAATTGTTTAAATGTTCCTACCTTTCATCAACGATCAATGTATGAGATGCTACCCGCGGATACGGTCCGGCTCATATTATTGGGGGGGCCCGTTCGTCGAAAAGCTGTACATTGGATCGACACATGTTGTAAGTTGGGTGGAACTCCCATGGGATCGGCTCATATTATTGGGGGATCCACATGGCGACCGTCCATCACAACTTAATATTGATGGGTCATCTTGACATGTCACAATAAACGGCGTCATATTATTGGGCCCTTATTGGACATGAGGTAAAAACGTGGAGGTTGCTTTGGAAGCAATTGGGCTCTACCTTTTGAAAATTATGGTTGGCTGATATTATTCGGGACCATAGTTTGTCAATTGGACTCCATGTTCTCACTAAGGAAAACAGTTTCCCGTTTTCACTAGAGGGTAGTGAAATCGTTAAAATAGTGGGAGTGAGATTCATAAAATAAATTTCGCCTATTTTATGTCTTAGTAAATTTATTAAACAATCACTGATATTTGTCTGTTTCTTTTCAGTATTTCATAAAGATGAATTCGCGTAATCCACTTTTCTCTATCCTCGAACAAAATAAACTGACTGGCGCAAACTATACGGAATGGTTCCGTAAGTTGAAGATTGTCTTGACTTCGGAGAAGATGCTCTACGTGTTAGAAAAATCTCCTCCGAAGGAAGCACCAGCTGACATAAGTCCGGAAGATTTGGCCAAACTTGATACATGGTGGGACCATGATATCAAGGCCAAATGCTATATGCAAGCCTCGATGTCTGATGAACTCCAGAGGCGATTTGAGGACACCGTGAATGCTGCTGACATTCACGTACAACTCAAGGAACTTTTTGGGGCTCAATCGAGAGCTGAAAGGTTCGCTACTGTAAAAGAGCTAATGACGTGTCGCATGCGTGAAGGGACTTCGGTCCGTGATCATGGGGTACGAGTGATTTGGCTCATACAGAAGTTGGTAATGCTTGATTTGGTGTTGGAGCATGAACTCAACGTGGACTTATTACTTCTATCTCTTCCTTCTTCATTTGACGGATTTGTGGTGAATTTCAATATGAACAAGATAGAGGCCTCCCTTGAAGAGATGGTCAATATGCTTGTAACATATGAATCCACTTTAAAGAAGGATAAACCGGCTTTTTTGGTGGGCTCCTCTTCTTCTGCTAAGAAGGGGCCAAGTACAAAGGGTAAGAAACGTTCTGCCCCACCCAAGAAAACCGAACCCGAGAAGAAGTACAAGACAAAGGCTTCAAACATAGAAAAGTCCAAGGATGTTTGCCATTACTGCAAGAAGCCCGGTCATTGGAAACGTAACTGCAAGGAATATCTAGAGCAGTTGTGAACTGCGAAGGGTATGTTCTATATTGAAATAAATGTTTCACTTAATACTACTTCTTGGGTATTGGATACCGGATGTGGATCTCACATTTGCAATGATTTGCAGGTGATGACAAGAAGTCGCAGGCTTAGAATGGGTGAGACCCAGCTGAGGCTCGGAAATAGTTTCAGAGTTGAAGCTAAAGCTGTGGGAGATGTTTATTTAATTTTTCAGAACGGTTTTAAGTTACTTTTGAGAGATGTTTTATTTGTTCCAGATTTGATTAAAAACATTATTTCTGTTTCTATGCTTGATAGAGATGGTTATTCTTGCAATTTTGTGAATGGGATTTGCAATATTTACAAGAATGAATGTTTGATTGGAAAAGGACAACTTGAAAACGATCTATATAACTTAAAATTAAAAGACGTTCCAATAAATTATGTTGATAAACCGGTAACAACAAAAAAAAGGAAAATCGATAGTCAAAACCCGGCAAACCTTTGGCATGCTAGGCTAGGTCATATTTCCTCAAGGAGGATGAACAAGCTAGTGGGAGAGGGCATGTTTGATATGTCTGATATTAACTCTCTACCTACTTGTGAGTCCTGCGTGAAAGGAAAAATGACTAAATCTCCTTTTAAGGGGAAACCTGAGCGTAGTCAAAATCTGTTGGATTTGATCCATACAGATGTTTGTGGTCCATTTAGAATTGGTACTAAATATGGCCACACCTACTTCATTACCTTTACTGATGATTATTCTAGGTATGGGTATTTATATTTAATGAAATATAAGTCTGAAGCATTTGAAAAGTTCAAAGAATTCAAGGCTGAAGTAGAAAACAAGCTAGGTAAAAGTATTAAAGCACTTCGATCGGATCGAGGTGGAGAATACTTAAGTACCGAGTTTTTGGACTATCTGAAAGAGAATGGGATTCTCTCTCAGTGGACTCCTCCTATGACACCTCAGCTGAATGGTGTATTGGAGCGTCGTAATCGAACTTTGTTGGACATGGTTCGATCCATGATGAGCTTCACTGAGCTTCCACCTTCGTTTTGGGGCTATGCGCTTGAAATGGCGGTATTGTTGTTGAACAACGTCCACACCAAAGCAGTGGACAAAACACCATACGAGTTATGGAATGGCAAAGCTCTTAAGTATTCGTACTTGAGGATTTGGGGATGTCCTGCTTACGTGAAGCAGACAGTGGGAGATAAGTTGGATAGTCGATCCACCTTATGTTATTTTGTAGGATATCCGAAGAATTCAATCGGATATTATTTCTATCATCCTGCTGAAACAAAGGTGTTTGTTTCAAGGAATGCCACCTTCTTAGAGAAGGAGTTCTTATTGGATAAGAAAGGCGAGATGATGGAACTCGAAGAAATTCGAGAAGAACCCGAAATACAAAATAATGATCCTACACCTCAGGAACCATTGATAGACACGCCTATACCTAGAAGATCCGAGAGGACTTCTAGACCTCCTATTCGATATGGTCTTCTTCTTGAAGGGGATCAAGATGAACCCGACGTTGGATGTGATCCAAGGAAATTCAAGGAAGCAATTTCTGATGCGGATTCAAATTTATGGCTTGAATCTATGCAGTCGGAAATAGATTCGATGCATACAAACCAAGTTTGGTCTTTAGTAGATCCTCCCGATGAAATTGTTCCAATAGGGTGTAAATGGATCTACAAGAGAAAGCTTGGGCCTGATGGTAAGGTATTGACCTACAAGGCACGATTGGTGGCGAAAGTTTATACTCAAAGACAAGGAGTTGACTATGATGAAACCTTTTCACCAGTTGCAATGTTCAAGTCCATAAGAATCCTTATTGCCATAGCTGCTTGGTATGACTATGAGATATGACAAATGGATGTGAAGACTGCATTTCTTAATGGAAACATTAAGGAAGAGATCTATATGACGCAGCCTGAGGGATACACATCCATGGGAAGCGAGCATAAGGTATGCAAGCTTCAGAGATCAATCTATGGTCTAAAACAAGCATCAAGAAGTTGGAACCAGAAATTTGATGAAACAATAAAGGATTTTGGTTTCATCAAGAACCCGGAGGAACCATGCGTGTACAAGAAAGTAGTTAAGGATGCTGTGACATTCTTAGTACTTTATGTTGATGACATCCTACTCATTGGGAATGATGTAGGGATGTTGCAGTCAACAAAGATATGGTTATCAGGTAGATTCTCGATGAAGGATTTGGGTGAGACATCCTATATTCTAGGGATACAGATCTATAGAGATAGATCTAAGAGAATGATAGGACTCACTCAAGCAACCTACATCGACACCATATTGAAACGGTTTTCAATGGATGGGTCCAAGAGAGGACATCTACCTATGTGTCATGGAGTTTCTCTATCCAAGTCTATGTGTCCCAAGACTGATGAAGAGATAGAGAAAATGACACATGTACCATATGCGTCAGCCATAGGTGGTATCATGTATGGGATGATATCTACCAGACCGGATGTAGCATTTGCTCTGAGTGTCACGAGCAGATATCAAGCTAATCCCGGTCAAATGCATTGGAAAGCCGTGAAGGACATTCTTAAGTACTTACGAAGGACTAAGAATATGTTCATGGTATATGGAGGAAGAGAACTGAAATTGGAAGGCTATACCGACTCTAGCTTCCAAAGTGACGTGGATGACTCGAAGTCAACCTCTGGATTTGTGTTCATGCTCAATGGCGGTGCTGTCTCTTGGAAGAGTTCCAAGCAGGACACCACAGCGGATTCCACCACTGAGACAGAATACATTGCAGCATCAGCTGCTGCTAAAGAGGCCGTTTGGATGAGGAATTTCGTCCAAGAGTTGGGCGTTATTCCTGAAGTTGTTGGTCCATTCCCGGTGTACTGTGACAACACGGGTGCCGTTGCTCAGGCAAAGGAACCAAGGTCTCATCAAAGATCCAAACACGTACTGAGGAAATACCACATCATCCGGGAGATTGTGGAAAGAGGAGACATCACTGTCGAAAGAGTGGCCTCTGCAGACAATATCACTGATCCACTTACTAAGCCCTTGCCAGGACCATTATTAGACAAACATCGCGAAGCAATGGGTCTACGTAGTATGACTAGTTGGCTTTAGGGCAAGTGGGAGATTGAAAGAGTGGGTGCCCGATGAGCCAACTTGTGGCTAAGGGCTTTGATGACTCTTTGTATAAACAATCTTTTGTTTAATATAATTTACACATTTATTAATGACAATGACTTTATCTTTCTTCATATTGTTATATTGTGATATACTATTGTTGTTTTGATAAAGACCTTGAATATACTATAGTGTATGTAAGATGTGGTAGAACATGGGGATGTCTATCATGAAACACATCTTATAGTCACTGTATATTCTAAACTGTTCCTAGTCGATTGAGCCGTCCGTTAATAAGGATAAGGATCGCTCGAGATTGAGACTAGCATTTGCGATGCAGAGTACCACGTTTCATTGGTAAGGAACATAGAGATGTTCGAAGCATGCAAATGGATATTCATACGATGAATGATCGAACTACCCTATCCGGACTTTCCAAGTGGTTATCACTTATCGAGTGGATAAAGTCCGCGGTTTTGGTTGTACACCATTAGTCCTTACTACTTGAAATATCATTGAGACTCTATATGCTAGTACTGTGCTTTGACTCATTTACCGACTCTATTGGGGTCATCAGATGTCGGGATTGGGTACAGTTACAACACATATAGGAGTCGATGCTTTGTTGTCAAGGATTCACCACATACTTACGAGTGTGGATATCCTATGCGATCTGAGGAGATATTAGTGTGACGAATCTCTGGCCAGAGTACATGATGCGTTTTAAGAAATGGTTTTTTAGTAGCACATGCGATGTCACTATTTGATCTTCAAGATGTATTGCATAGTTATCAAATCTCGAACGACTCTCGATTTACCAATGGTTGTTGATTCGATCGGGATATATGGATGAAGGGACCGTACTGTACGCTAACCAAAATCTATTGGTTCTTGGAGGCACTATCAGTGATACCTAGGGAATCATGGGGCGATGTTGCTAGGCGCTCTTACCATGATTCTATGGGCAAGTCGGAAATTGTTGTTTCGAGTCACAAGGAGTTGTGAGCCCACGGCTAGCTGTATCCCTGAACCATTGAGGGTCACACAGAGTAATGTATTTTTAATCCCCGTTGAGATAGTTAAATTTAAAGAGTTAAATTTAATGAACAAAGAAGTGGGACTTCTTATTTAAGAGTAGAGGAGTAAGATCTCCTAAAATGACATAGGGATGGGCATTTTTGGAAATCACTGAATTCGGATTCAGAAAAATTTATCTTGACTTTAAAAGATGCAGAAATGGTTTCTGTGAACATTGATGAAATTGGTTTATCAATCTGAGTCACGATGAATTTTATATTAATTTCTGAACATGCGGGCTTTGCTTGTCAGGCTTGAACTTATGACTAATGGGCCCTAAGCTGTTAGCAGCCCACATTATAAATAAGTTATTGCAGTACAGAAATTAAACAACAGAGGTCACAAAATATTTTTGAAAACCCTAGCCTTGTTTTCTCTGAAGTGGCCGCCCCCCTCCCCTCTGCTCGGGAAAAATCCAGCCTGTGAATTTTGAATTACAGTCTGGTTTAACGGATCAAATTCGTTAATTCTCTTCGTAGAAACTTCTGATAGATTTTCTAGTGCAATCTATCAGAGGGATTAAATCTCTGTTCGTGGACCTGATTGAAGAACAGTTCGTCCATCAGTTCCTGGGAGATACAACAAGAGCAGAGCAATCTGTTGGTGTCCATAATCTCGATTCGAGATTGGAGGTAAAAATTTATAATTGTTATTTAATTTTTACACACACAATTTAATCGTAAAGTTTTGATACCCATTATGGAATCGTTCCATATAAAATTTTTAAACTTTCGCTGCACCGGGTATCAATTCTGATTGATCTGATCGCCGTTCTCCGACATATGAGAGAATCGAAGGACTTGAACAAACTGGAGCTGCACGATCTATTTGCAGATTTGAAGGCCTATGAATTTGAGTTGCAAACTCGAGAGGAAGATCAGTCTACCTCTCAACTGACCAAGGCTTTGACTGCAGTGAAGATAGAGTCACCAGCTCAATCAGAAAAATCAGCAGAACAACTGAGCAGTGATGCCATGTCCTTATTTGTGAAGAAGTTCGACAAGTTCATCAGAAGAAACCAGGAAGGGTCCTACCGAAGAAACTTCCAAAAGAAAGATGCAGTCGAAGAACCAAGAAGTTGCTTCAACTATGGGAAAACAGGACACTTTATAGCTGACTGTCCCAAACCGAAGAACTTTGACAAAAGGAAAAGTTCAAGGGATGACAGACACACTTCGAGACAGAAACATGAAGCACTGGTTGCAAAGGATAGCAAAGCCAAGTAGGCAGAAACAGATAGTGATTCAGAGGGATCCAACTATTCCTCCATTTCAAGTGATGATGAAGAAGAGGTCAAGTGTCTCATGGCAAATGATCGTGAGCTTCCATCCACTAGTGAACAGGTATTTGATTTCAGATCTGAGGAATTTACCAGAGAGGAACTGATCAAAGCACTTCATGATATGGAAAATGAGTATCATCAACTGTCCTTAGCATTCGATGAAGTCAGAGCCAAGCAAAAGGATCTGCAATATGCCTCAACTGAACCCACCTGGGAACAATCAGTTGAGATAAATTGTCTTAAAACAGAGATTGCTGTGCTCCGAACTGAGAATGAAAAACTCAAGATCAACATCATGAATCTTACAACAGAAAAACAAAGCATGGATGAATTAGTAAGATCATGGAATAAATCTTCGAGCTTGTTGATAGAAATGCATGAATTACAAAGACCCTTGAATGACAAAACTGGTCTAGGGTTTGGTAAAACAATTGACATTGGTGAAACAAGTACTCAACCCAAACTGAATATGTGCAAAGGTAAGTTTATAAACTTTGTACGAGCAGTTAGGGTAAATGAAGATGATAAACCCATCCTTATGAATTGGCAGCAAATAGAGCAGATGAACAGAAAAAGATTTGGTATTGGCTTCAACCTCAGGAAACTAAAGCTGATGTTGCTAAAAGTCCTGAACGGGCTAACACACATCAACCTAATCCTATAAGAGGAACCCAAGGTCATTATCATAATAAACTTCCAGTTCAGAAGCGATATTGGCAGTTAAAGGATATAGGAAAGGGCAAACAACACATGGTCTCACAAGCACATCACACTCCACCATCTAGAGCATCTAACTTAGTACACACCTATAGGAACACAGAAACTGGTAAACTGGTTAAAGTATTCCAGGTTTGGGTTCCTAAAGGATTAATCCCTCGTGGACCCAAATAAATGTGGGTACCAAAAGTTATTCAACCTTGTGAATGCAGGTAACAGGTACCAAAGAAAAGGTGGATGAATCATAGTACTTAGACAGTGGATGTTCAAGACACATGATTGGAAATGATAAACTACTGTCTGAACTCATTAAATGTCATGGTCCAACTATCACTTTTGGTGACAACTCACAGGTTCAGACCGTGGGTAAGGGTGAGATTATCCACGGCAACATAATCATTCAAGATGTTTTATTAGTTGAGACTTTGAAATATAACTTAATCAGCATTAGTCAAATGTGTGACTATGGGCACTTTGTTGAATTTCAAAAGCTAACTTGCATTGTTAAAGATGCCTCTGGTAACATTATTTTGACAGGAAACAGATGTGAAAACACATATAAAGTATGCTGGAACATTCAGTCTAGCAAACCAGTTTGCCTCGTAGCTTCCAACTCTAAGCGCAACTGGATTTGGAACAAGCGACTGAATGACCTTAACTTCAAGTCAATTTCCAGTTTGAATAAGATCGAGCTAGTAACAGGCCTGCCTAAAATTGATTTTTCCAAAGACAAAGTTTGCTCAGCTTGTCAATTTGGGAAGCAAGTTAGATCATCTTTTAAAAATAAGGGTTATAACTCATCTTCCCGATGCTTGGAACTATTGCACATGGACTTATTTGGTCCAATTCCAGTAACAAGTTTAGGGGGAATGAGGTATACTCTTGTCATCATTGATGACTACTCACGTTTTACCTAGGTCATTTTCTTAAAATCAAAATACCAAACTGCTTCTCAACTGATAAAGATTTTTAAAAGACTTTTTAACAAAAAATCAAGCAAGATTGACAAAATCAGAAGTGACAGGGGAACTGAATTTGTCAATCAAACTTTATCTTCATTTTTAGAGCATTATGGAATCAAACATGAATTCTCAGCAGCTAGAACACCACAACAAAATGGTGTTGCAGAAAGGAGAAATCGTACTCTTAAAGAAGCTGCGAGAACCATGTTAGCCAATTCCAAAGTCTCTCAAAGGTTTTGGGTAGAAGCTGTGAACACTGCTTGCTATACTCAGAACAGATCAATGATATGCAAGAAATTTTTTAAAATCTGGAATGGTAGACAACCTAATGTATCATACTTCAAGATTTTTGGGAGTAAATGCTACATCCACAACAATGGTAAAAGTCATCTGACTGCATTTGATGCAAAGTTAGATGAGGGTATATTTCTTGGATACTCTTCAATTAGCAAAGCTTACAGGTTTTTCAACAAAAGAACTCTAAATGTTGAAGAATCAATTCATGTTATATTTGATGAAGATTTAACTACTGACATTACACCTAATGCTCATCAAATATCAGATCTATTTCAGGAAATACAGTTGGACAATGATAGTGAGGATGAAAGTGAAGATGACTTTTCACCACCTATCAGAACATTTCAATCTCCTGAACCTAAACTAGTGGACCCAGCAGTTGAGGATCATAACATTGATCAACCAATTGATATCTACCAAACTCACATAGTTGAGAATAATGAAGAGCAGCATCATAAGACTCAAAAACATCACTCACACATTGAAGGAACAAAGCCTAATCAAAATAACTTGACTGATCAAGATTTAGAGGCACATGTGAACAATGAGAATCAGCCTAATGTTAGACTTAAATGGTCCAAGAAGCATCCACTCAGTTCGGTGATAGGTAATCCTATAGCACCACTAAGGACTTGAGGTCAAATGATTAAAGAATTTCTTCATGCAGCCTTTATATCCCAAGAAGAGCCAAAGAAAATTGAAGATGCACTAGCGGACAGCTGTTGGATAGAAGCTATGCAAGAAGAGTTAATTCAGTTTACTAGAAACTCAGTTTGAGATCTTGTGCCAAGACCTTCACACCAGTCAGTCATTGGAACTCGTTGGGTATGCATCCTTCAAAGACTTCAAAGTATATCAAATGGATGCCAAAAAGTGCATTCTTAAATGGAAAACTTCAAGAAGAAGTATTTGTTGAACAACCTCCGGGATTCACAAATCATCAGTTTCCAGATCATGTATACCGTTTAAACAAAGCTCTATATGGATTGAAACAGGCTCCTAGAGCTTGGTATGACACTTTAGCCAAATTTCATCTTGAACACGAATTTACAATAGGTACAGTTTATAAGACTTTGTTTAAATTCACAAAAGGTAATCTCAAAACTCCAGTTCATCACCCATGTTCGTAGAGGAGCAACTGAAGGATCCATAAGCTCATCTGACGCAAGGCAAACTAATGTGATGTACTCTTTACTAAGCATTATATAAAGAACATTTTTATCCTTAAAAATGTCACTGAGTTCAAATGTGTCCAGTGCTATCATGTAGAACATTTCTCTCTGAGCTATCTCCTTTGCATCCTCAAATTTCCTTGGAGAAAACTGAGCATGATGATACATGTGGAGTTCTTCTATCTTCAACCAGACTTTCATCACTTTTTCATACACCCTTTCCTCGATCCTTTTTTTTTTCAGCCTCAAAGTAACTTTCTCGACATGCTTCACATGTCACGTATGGACTTTGACCAAAACCGAACAAAGGAATATTGTCACTCATATTTCTCTGCACAACTGAAATTATAAAATTGGTTATCCTACTGTAATTCATTATTTATAGTTGAAACTTGTAGCATTTTTAGAGGGAAATATGTGTACTATCTCCCGCTTTACTGTATTTTTTTTGAATTTCTAATTATTCTGAGTGCCACGTCATTCTCTTGTCGTATTGACCAAGTCACCCATTATACACCATTTCAGTTTATCATAAACCCTAAAAGCCTACACTAACTTCATTTAGATTTCTCTATCGATCCACAGGAACCATTTCAATGGCTACTTCATCTGCTGTTTACATTCTCAATGCTCTCTCCGTTGACTTTGAATCTCTGTATGGAATGGATAAACCAAACATAACCAAGATTCGCACAGCTCTTGAAAAATCTGGACTTCGCTCCTTTTTGGATATCAAAAATCTGAATATCTATCAAATGGACTTGATATCATTATATCACAACTGTACGCTCAAAGATGATGACATACTGTTACTTTCTCTCGGAGGACATACTATCCAAATCAGTGAAGAATTCTTTGCCAAAACTTTCAGTTTACCTACTTCAGGTGCTACTGACTTCAATATTATATCAACTACTGATATCACTGAAATGAAAAGCATATTTTCTGGCTCAAGTCAACTGATTTCTCTGTCTGGATTCAAAAGATACCTGAATATCAAATGCTAACTGATATTGTTGCTAAGAGTATTTTGGCAAAAGGAGGGTTTTTTGCCAAATTAACTGTCGGAAAAGTTCAAGGTGATGACTACTATCATGAAAGGTGTAAAGATCAACTGGAGTAATATTCTATTCAATACTTTTGTTCAAATGATGACTCC
Organism: Henckelia pumila; assembly: GCF_033568475.1. Lineage (NCBI taxonomy): Eukaryota > Viridiplantae > Streptophyta > Magnoliopsida > Lamiales > Gesneriaceae > Henckelia > Henckelia pumila. The sequence continues at coordinate 80,458,294 of NC_133121.1, forward strand.
TACAAAGCAATCTTCTGGATATATACTGCAAGCCAGTCAACTCCTTGAAACTCTCGGAATTACTCTTCAAGCATCTTCTCAATTGCACAAGCTTAGAGTTCTGAATGTTGAGTATCTGACCAACTTTCACTCCAGAGAATCGACTGATTTAGTTATTGCAAAAATACAAAAAACACCAGTAAAGAAACCAGCCAAAAAGAAGAGAAATCTTCATATATATGACAGTGAGGACACTAACAGTGAAGAAGTTGTGATAAAGCCTCAAACCAAGCGGACAAGAACTCTCCAGACAAAGGCTATCTCATGTCCATCTAAACTGATCATCTTTGTGGTTCTTAAACAGATGAATGTGGCCTCAACTGAAGACACACATTCCCTTGATAAAACAGTTGAAGAGCTACAAGACAAAACTGACTTAAAGGGAAAGCAACCCATGATGATTGAACCAATTCAGAGCCTCCATCCTTCTCATGAAATTCCTTCAAATGAAGACTTGGAAACTTTTGTTAAAACTCAGAAGGCTTTCTTGCAATTTATATCACCAATCATAAATTTTCCTCAAGCTATACCAATCAGTGGTTTTTCTTCAAACAAACTTGTTTAATACACTCATTCAGGCTTGGACTTAGCAACAGGAAGTTCTCAAATTGCATCTTCCTCAGATCCTGACAGGCCATCCAATGTCATTCAACTTCAAATTGACTTGACCATGGATGAGGTACTTGAATATGCTGAGAAGCGCACTGCCAAAGTTTTTGATACTTGGCACAGATACAGGACCTCTACATTGGCCAGATATCTCACCAAAAAGAATGAGCTGTCTAAATTTGTCAAACTTGAAGAAATCATGCTGAGGGTAGTCAAGACTGCCAACATTCAAGAAGCCCTGACAAGAAGAAAATACTTCTATGATCTGTTAAGGATCAAGAAACTGAGTGATATTGTTGATGAATTTCAAAGGAACTATGATCCACGTGCCAGAACTTCTTATGAAGATCGAGTCATTTTTACTCAACTTGAAACCGATCTCATCAATATACAAATGGAAGTAAGGTTTTGGGAGACTGATCAATCTTTGGAAACTCCAAAACTCTTTGTATGGAAGAAACAAAAATCTCACTCCAAGTCTAGATCCAAACACAAGAAAATCAAGAAAGGTCACTCCACTACTGAATCTTCAAACCTCTCAATTGATCAGGTGTTTGAAGAACTTCAAAGAGAAACTTCAGTTGCTCACAATACAACAGATACATCCATTGAGCAGCAACTTAACATTTCAGGCGCCGAAACCACACTGCCCAACCTACAATTAATGCACATTGATGAAGTGATTTCTCATATTGAAGATGATACACAATAACTTCCTCTCTTAACAGATATACCTATAGGAGAAGTTGTGCCTTCACTTAATCTTCAAGAAGAACCTGAGGAACCTCAACCAATCACTATGGAAGTACCATCTTCTCAAATTCTTGACAATGCAGATGAGACATTAACTTTGTCTCATAAGGAATCCACAGAACCACAAATTTCTCAAATAGATGAGTTACCTTCCTCAACTCCTACTGAACAAGATTTGAAAGCATCAAAGAAAGTCTCAGAAACTTTGGAAATTCTATCTCAACTTGATGACACTCCTGTTCCATCCACGTCTATTAGTGAAGAAGTACTTCGGACATCCAGTTCAACTGATGATCCATCAGTCACACCATCTCTTGTCACTGATACCAAGCTGCAAGAATCAGTACATGAATCACCATCACATGTACAAATCGTCAAAGATTCATCTCTTGATGATAAAGCTATTGAGACTGAGACTTTTTCTCAAAATCTAGCAATGATTGTTCATTCGTTCCCTGAATCATCAGCTCATCACGACAAAGGAAAAGACAAAATTGAGATGATCTCAACTACACCTTCATCTCCTCCCAAATGACAGAAGACAGACTTTGTCAAGGAACACATTTCATCCAGTGGTAAAGAAACTCTGTCTCCCACATCAATTTACGATAAATATTGGTATCAGTTGATCTCTCAAATTGAAAATTCAGTCTATTCTATATCCAAGACTGTCACTAGTATCAAGGAAAATCAACAAGAAAGCAACATCAATATCTCCTTTATGAAGCAGTCAATGAGTATAGAACTAGGTAAACTTCAAGAAAAATTTTCACTATTGGACCAAGTTCTACTAGATTCAAGTCATTTAACCATCTCAGTGTCTCAACTGCAAAATTCTCATCAGTCTCTTGAGGCCAAAGTTGACAACTTAAGTGGATTTGTTCAATCCTTTCACACTTCAGTTCAATCCAATTTTCAAGGAATTTCTCGGTAACTCAATACTTTGGAAAGCTTATCTTAGAATATTTTGCGCACTCAACATGAAGCTCAATCCCTACATCGTCATACTTCAGCAGCTCATCAACCATCTCGCAGTTCATCATTGCATAGATCTTCTTCCAATCGAAGATAATCTATCTTTTATTGCGTCGAGATTATTATGTTATCTACTCTTGTATCTCTAATTCCGGATCTTTATTATCAGTTTATCAAAAAGGGGAAGATTTACAAGAACTGGAAACTGAATTTGAATGTCAAAAACCAGTTTACATTGAATATCAGTTTATCACGCTAAGTCTCAAAGTTTTGATAAACACCAAAAAGGGGGAAATTGTTGGGAAATTCAGTTTTGGTATTTACAAAGTCTAAAAGAAAGCCAAACTAATTGAGCAACTAAAAAGCGCTAAACTGATATTCGAAACTAAACTACGTCATCATCAACGACCGCGCTCAACAGGCTAAGGGATGCAGTTTACCTCGCTAAACTGAATCCATCAGCTTACCCTTGCCAAACTGACTGCATCAGTCTACCCACAACAGTTTACTACCTTGCCATTTCTGGATAAGATCATCTGTACTCTGACAACTCTGCAGAAGGTAGTGCCGCGATACTAAGGGAATGTCAGCTCCAGAATTCGTTGATGATAGTGAAAAATCCAACGGGAATAATTTAAATCCTATCTGAAGGACAATTTGAATTTATGATCGTTGGTAATCCAAAAGGTATAAATTGAGATCTTGATCAATCACAGGACCCTCTCATGTTTTGAAAACTCTGCCATTTTTGCGAGAATACTTAAAGCTTCATACGCTCAAGATTTGATCAAGGAACTCGAAGCACAATCGCCCAAGTGTTTTCTAATCATTGTAGGATCATTTTTGTGCTAAGGATTTCGAGTTGTATTCATTCTGTTCTATTATCAGTCTAGGACTGAAACTGAAGTGTTGTACAGGAGTTCTTGTTTAGGCAGTGTCTAAGTCCTAAACTGGATCGGGGTTTTGCAAATTTGCTTGTAAAATTCAAAGTCTTCTAGTGAAATCTTCCGAGGTGAAAGAAGGGGTGACGTAGGAGTGTTTGAAATCTCCGAACATCCATAAAAAATTGCTTGTACTATTTCAGTTTACTCACCTTCACCACACACCCTAAACTGATATTCACTCAGTGTTTTAAATCTGCAGTTTGACATATTTCCGCACATATTTTGTTTGTCAAACTACATCTGACATTAAGATAAGCCTCGAACTCAATCACTAAACCGATCGAGTTCAATATTTCCTACTAAACTGCTTGAAAGTATATTCACCCCCCATCTAGACTTTCAACCGATCCTAACAAATATCTTTCAATTATTAACATACACTCACATTCATTTAATATTAACTATAATTATTTCTGGACCCCACTGTCCACTTTTGCATCTTTATTTTTATTCAAATACATAAATAATTTTTTTTTCTTTTAGAAAAACGTGTACTAACTAGGGGTGTGCAATAGCACTACGGTCTGATTTATACGGTCGATTTTGCGGTTTTAAAAACAAATTCAATTGATTAATTATGTATCATTCTACGAGTTGTAAATTGGTAATTTAAATTCATTTTATATAATTTTTCGTTATGATTTATGAGTTTACAATTATAAATTTGATAAAATTTGTTTTTATTGTTTTTTCAATTATGAAATTTATACATTAAATTATTTAAAAATCTATACAAATATCTTGTAATAAAATTTGTAGTAAATTTATAATTAGTTATACAAATTTAATGCATAAAAAATATATAAAAATAAATATACAATAATTTATATTTGAATTATTAAATTTATAATCACTTACCAATAGTCTAAATATAAATAAAATATTTATTTTATTAAAGTACAGTTTAAACGGTCGGTTTGGTTTTGAAGTACATAAAACCGTAACCAAACCATTATAATTTCGGGTTTAAGTTATAAAATAAAAATAATAAATCCGGATTATGGTTCGGTTTGGTTTTCGATTTCTTCTGTTTGGATTTTTGGTTTTTTCGGTTTTGACCATATTATACACACCCCTAGTACGTAGTAACATGTTAATGGAAATGAACATATTAATCGGTTGAGAAATAATGTGTGTACCCACGTTGGTGCATTAATTGATATTAACATTATTTGGTGTTAATAACATCAAATAATACACCAATGTTGGTGCTTTTATGAATATCATAGCAAAATTCATAGTTTATAGGATGCAACCATACTTTTAGTGTATATAAGAGTATATATACAAGATGGTTAAAATTATGGATAATAAACCTAAATTAAATCCGTGATGAAATTAATTAAGGTATGAGATCTTTAATTAAATCATCACTAATGCGACCCATGAATATTATGAATGTGGTCGTTTTACCCAGACCATCGATGTGAAAACATCGATCTAGATGGGGGGCATTTATATATAATGAGATAATGTAGGATTTGGAATGATTTAATTAAATTTTATAATAAATAATGTTATTAATATGAAATTATAATTAAATTATAAGATGATCGTATGTATATATATATATATATATATATATATGAACAATCGTAATCTCGAGGTGATTATAGACTCTTTTTCATTTCAATTGCAATCTCAATAGTTGCATTTTAGTTTATATTTGAAATGAGTGGCTTAGAATAATGAATTCACTGACATAAAATTCATTCTTCTCGCGACAAGTAAAAATATGATTATCTCATTTATTAATTTTGAAAATTGAGTGTTGGGTCCAACTAATTTATAATTATGTTATAAATTGAAATACTCATTAGTGAATTAATGGTAAATGAGGATAAGTAGCAATTGAATGGGTAAATGGAAGAATCCTAGCTTCAATTATGAACAATCTATGGAGGATTAATTCATATATAATTATTATATCTGTTATAAATTTATTGGAGAAAAAAGAAAGAAGAGAATGAAAGACTAGATAAATACAATAGAGAAAATATTAATGAAATCAATTATCTTTCATTTCAACTATACACCTATATTTATAGGATAGAGAAAATATTGTACAAAAAGAATATTACAATCAAATCAATCACCAAAATATCATCTATATATAACACTCTCCCTTAGATGATTGGTGGAGAGTCCAATGTTACCCTATTAAAACCTTGTCAGTAAAACCCAGTTGAAAAACCTGAACGAATTAAAAGGAAAAAGATTACAACAATTGATACTCCCCTTGATTTCAATCACCGAATGATGATATCTGTTGGAAAACTGTGTTCAGATCAATTAGAATTGATACTCGGTGCAGCGGAAGTTTAAAAATTTATTTTATTAATATGGAACGATTCCATATCTGGGTATCAAAATTTTACGATTAAATTTGTGTAAGTAAAACAAATAATCACTATTAAATATTTTACCTTGAAATCTCGAAGCAAGATTATGGACACCAACAGAATTTAATCTGCTCTTGTTGTATATCCCAGGAACTGATGAATGAACGTTTCTTCAATCAGGTCCACGAATAGAAAACAAAACCCTCTGATTGACTGCACTAGAAATCAATCAGAAGTTTGCGTAGAGAATAAACAGATATGATCTGTTAATTCAGATTGTAATTTTTCACAAAAATCACAACCCGAATTTTCTCCAAAAGGGACAGAGAATTTCGAAAATCCCCTTGAATAATATAGGCTGAAATTCGAAAATTGCAAGATTGAAAATCTTATGGAATTTTCGAACACTTCTGTATATTTATAGATAATTTTTTGTTATAATTGTATCAGGACTCTAACTCTTTAAAGCCCACAATCCATAACTTAAGCCCAACAAGCTAATCCTGTTGTTATAGAAATTAATATAAAATTCATCGTGACTCCGATTGATAAACTGATTTCACCAATGTGCACAGAAACCATTTCTGCATCTTTTAGAGTCAAGATAATTTTTCTGAATTCGAATTCAGTGATTTTCAAAAATGCCCATCCCTATGTCATTTTAGGAAATCTCACTCCCTTTAGTTAAGAAGTCCAACTTCTCTTTCATTAAATTTAACTCTTTAAATTTAACTATCTCTACGGGGTTTTAGTAATCCATTACTTGTGTAAACCTCAATGGTTCAGGAATACAGCTAGCCGTGGGCTCACAACTCTTTGTGACTCGGAACAACAATTTCCGACTTACCCATCGAATCATAGTAAGAGCGCCTAGCAACATCGCCCCATGATTTCCTAGGTATTACTGATAGTGCCTGCAAGAACCAGTAGATTTTGATTAGCGTACAGTACGGTCCCTTCATCCATATATCCCGATCGAATCAACAACCATTTGTATATCGAGATTTGTTTGAGATTAGATAACTATGCATAACATCTTGGAGATCTATTAGTGACATCGCATGTGTTACTAGGAAAACCCATTAACCTAAAACACATCATGTACTCTGGCCAGAGATTCGTCACACTAATATCTCCTCAGATTGCATAGGATATCCACACTCGCAAGTATGTGATGAATCCTTAACAACAAAGCATCTTCTCCTATATATGTCGTAACTGTACCCAATCCCGATACCTGATGACCCCAATAGAGTCGGTAAACGAGTCAAAGTACAGTACTAGCATATAGAGTCTCAATGATGTTTCAAGTAATAAGGACTAATGGTGTACAACCAAAACCGCGGACTTTATCCACTCGATAAGTGATAACCACTTGGAAAGTCCGAATAGGGTAGTTCGATCATTCATCATATGAATATCCATTTGCATGCTTTGAACATCTCTATGTTCCATACCAATGAAACGTGGTACTCGGCATCACAAATGCTAGTCTCAATCTCGAGCGATCCTTATCCTTATTTGCGGACGGCTCAATTGACTAGGAACAGTTTAGAATATACAGTGACTATAAGATGTGTTTCATGATAGCCATCCCCATGTGCTACCACATCTTACATACACTATAGTATATTCAAGGTCTTTATCAAAACAACAATAGTATATCATAATATAACAATATGAAGAAAGATAAAGTCAATGCCATTATAAAAGTGTAAATTATATTAAACAAAAGATTGTTTTACATAGAGTCATAAAATCCCTTAGCCACAAGTTGGCTAACCGGGCACCCACTCTTTCAATCTCCCACTTGCCCTAAAGCCAACTAGTCATACTACGTAATCCCATTGCTTCGCGATGTTTGTCAAACAATGGTCCTAGCAAGGGCTTAGTAAGCGGATCAACGATATTGTCTGTAGAGGCCACTCTCTCGACACTGATGTCTCCTCTTTCCACGATCTCCCGGATGATGTGGTATTTCCTCAGTACGTGTTTGGACTTCTGATGAGACCTTGGTTCCTTTGCCTGAGCAACAGCACCCGTGTTGTCACAGTACACCGGGACTGGACCAACAGCTTCAGGAATTACACCCAACTCTTGGATGAATTTCCTTATCCAAACCGCCTCTTTAGCAGCAGTTGATGCTGCAATGTATTCTGCCTCAGTGGTGGAATCCGCTGTGGTGTCCTGCTTGGAACTCTTCCAAGAGACAGCACCACCATTGAGCACGAATACAAATCCAGAGGTTGATTTCGAGTCATCCACGTCACATTGGAAGCTAGAGTCGGTATAGCCTTCCAACTTCAATTCTCTCCCTCCATAAACCATGAACAAATTCTTAGTCCTTCGCAAGTACTTAAGAATATCCTTCACGACTTTACAATGCATTTGACCGGGATTGGCTTGGTATCTGCTCGTGACGCTCAGAGCATAGGCCACATCTGGTCTGGTAGATATCATCCCATACATGATACTACCTATGGCTGATGCATATGGCACATGTGTCATCTTCTCTATCTCTTCGTCAGTCTTGGGACACATAGACTTGGATAGAGAAACTCCATGACACATAGGTAGATGTCCTCTCTTGGACTCATCCATAGAAAACCTTTTCAATATGGTGTTGATGTAGGTTGATTGAGTGAGTCCTATCATTCTTTTAGATCTATCTCTATAGATCTGAATTCCTAGAATATAGGATGCCTCACCTAAATTCTTCATCGAGAATCTACCTGATAATCATATCTTTGTTGACTGCAACATCCCTACATCATTCCCCATGAGTAGGATGTCATCAACATAAAGTACTAAGAATGTTACCGCATTCTTAACTACTTTCTTGTACACGCATGGTTCCTTCGGGTTCTTGATAAAACCAAAATTCTTTATCGTTTCATCAAATTTTTGGTTCCAACTTCTTGATGCTTGTTTGAGACCATAGATTGATCTCTGAAGCTTGCATACATTATGCTCGCTTCCCATGGATGTGTATCCCTCAGGCTGCATCATATAGATCTCTTCCTTAATGTTTCCATTAAGAAATGCAGTATTTACATCCATTTGCCATATCTCATAGTCATACCATGCTGCTATGGCAATAAGGATTCTTATGGACTTGAACATTGTGACTGGTGAAAAAGTTTCATCATAGTCAACTCCTTGTCTTTGAGTATAACTTTTTGCCACCAATCATGCCTTGTAGGTCAATACCTTTCCATCAGGCCCAAGCTTTCTCTTGTAGATCCATTTGCACCCAATTGGAACAATTCCATCGGGAGGATCTACTAAAGACCAAACTTGGTTAGAATGCATCGAGTCTATTTCCGATTGCATAGCTTCAAGCCATAAATTCGAATCCGCATCAGAAATTGCTTCCTTGAAGTTTCTTGGATCACATCCAATGTCGGGTTCACTTTGATCCCCTTCAAGAAGAAGACCATATCTAATAGGAGGCCTAGAAGTCCTCTCGGATCTCCTAGTAATAGGCGTGTCTTGTGATGATTCTTGAGGTGTAGGATCACTATTTTGTATCTCGGGTTCTTCTCGAATTTCTTCGAGTTCCATCATCTTTCCTTTCTTATCCAATAAGAACTCCTTCTCCAAGAAGGTGGTATTCCTTGAAACAAACACTTTTGTTTCAGCAGGATGATAGAAATAATATCCGATTGAATTCTTCGGATACCCTACAAAATAACATAAAGTGGATCGACTATCCAACTTATCTCCCACTGTCTGCTTCACGTAAGCAGGACATCCCCAAATCCTCAAGTACGAATACTTAGGAGCTTTGCCATTCCATAACTCGTATGGTGTTTTATTTACCGCTTTAGTGTGGACGTTGTTTAACAACAATACCGCCGTTTCAAGCGCGTAGCCCCAAAACGAAGGTGGGAGCTCAGTGAAGCTCATCATGGATCGAACCATGTCCAACAAAGTTCGATTGCGACGCTCCGAAACACCATTAAGCTGAGGTTTCATAGGAGGAGTCCACTGAGAGAGAATCCCATTCTCTTTTAGATAGTCCAAAAACTCGGTACTTAAGTATTCTCCACCTCGATCCGATCGAAGTGCCTTAATACTTTTACCTAGTTTGTTTTCTACTTCAACCTTGAATTCTTTGAACTTTTCAAATGCTTCAGACTTATATTTCATTAAATATAAATACCCATACCTAGAATGATCATCAGTAAAGGTAATGAAGTAGGTGTTGCCACATTTAGTACCAATCCTAAATGGACCGCAAACATCTGTATGGATCAAATCCAACAGATTTTGACTACGCTTAGGTTTCCCTTTGAAAGGATATTTAGTCATTTTTCCCTTTAGACAGGACTCACAAGTAGGTAGAGAGTTAATATCAGACATATCAAACATGCCCTCTCCCACTAGCTTGTTCATCCTCCTTGAGGAAATATGACCTAGCCTAGCATGCCAAAGGTTTGCCGGGTTTTGACTATCGTCCTTTCTTTTAATTGTTGTTACCGGTTTATCAACATAATTAATTGGAACGTCTTTTAATTTTAAGCTATATAGATCATTTTCAAGTTTTCCATTTCCAATCAAACATTCATTCTTGTAAATATTGCAAATCCCATTCACAAAATTGCAAGAAAAACCATCTCTATCAAGCATAGAAATAGATATAATGTTTTTGACCAAATCCGGAACATATAAAAAATCTCTAAAAAATAACTTAAAATTGTTCTGCAAAACTAAATAAATGTCTCCTATAGCTTTGGCTTCGACTCTAGAACCATTCCCGAGCCTTAGCTGGGTCTCACCCATCCTTAGCTTACGAATTCTTGTCATCACCTGCAAATCATTGCAAATGTGAGATCCAAATCCGGTATCCAATACCCAAGAAGAAGTATTAAGCGAAACATTTATTTCAATGTAAAACATACCCTTTGCAGTTCGCAACTGTTCGAGGTATTCCTTGCAGTTACGTTTCCAATGACCGGGTTTCTTGCAGTAATGGCAAACGTTTTCATCTTTTATCCCAATTGAAGCCTTGGCCTTTCCCTTCTTATTTGGTACAATCTTCTTGGGTGGGGCAGAACATTTCTTACCCTTTCCACTTGGTCCTTTCTTAGAGTTAGAAGAGGAGCCAACCAAGAGTACCGGTTTATCCTTCTTTAGTGTGGCTTCATATGTGACAAGCATATTGACCATCTCTTCAAGGGTGGCCTCTATCTTGTTCATATTGAAGTTCATCACAAAACCGTCAAATGATGAAGGAAGTGATAGAAGCAACAAGTCCGTGCTAAGTTCATGCTCCAAAGTCAAGTCGAGTGTTACCAACTTTTCAATGAGCCCAATCATGCGCACCCCATGCTCACGGACCGAAGTCCCATCTCGCATGCGGCTCGTCATGAGCTCTCTGACGGTGGCATACCTCTCCGATCTTGACTGAGCTCCAAAGAGTTCCTTGAGGTTCTTGTGAATGTCAGCAGCATTCACGGTATCCTCGAATCTCCTTTGAAGCTCATCAGACATCGAAGCCTGCATGTAGCATTTGGCCTTGATATCATGGTCTCACCATAAATCAAGTTGGGCCAACTCTTCCGGACTTGTATTAGCCGGGGCTTCCTTCGGAGGTGGCTTCTCTAACACGTAGAAAGCTTTTTCCGAAGTAAGAATAATTTTCAACTTACGGAACCATTCCGTATAGTTTGCGCCAGTCAATTTGTTTTGTTCGAGAATTGAAAACAGTGGATTGCGAGAAGTCATTGTAATAGTATACTGAAAAAGAAACAGACAATAATCAATGATTGTTTAATTAATTTACTAAGACATAAAATATGGCGAATTTTAATTTTATGAATTACACTCCCACTATTTTAACGATTTCACTACCCTCTAGTGAAAACGGGAAACTGTTTTCCTTAGTGAGAACATGGAGTCCAATTGACAAATCATGATCCCGAATAATATCAGCCAACCATAATTTTCAAAAGGTAGAGCCCAATTACTTCCAAAGTAACCCCCATGTTTTTACCTCATGTCCAATAAGGGCCCAATAATATGACGCCGTTTATTGTGACATGTCAAGATAACCCATCAATATTAAGTTGTGATGGACGGTCGCCATGTGGATCCCCAATAATATGAGCCAATCCCATGGGAGTTCCACCCAACTTACAACATGTTTCGATCCAATGTACAGCTTTCCGATGAACGGGCCCCCCCAATAATATGAGCCGGACCGTATCCGCAGGTAGCATCTCATACATTGATCGTTGATGGAAGGTAGGAATATTTAAACAATATTTAAATTCCCTTTTTATTAATCTTGATATCAATTTTAAATCATATTTAAAATGAGGGATTTTTAATTTTTGAAAATTTGTCTCATCATGCAATTTATGTATGCTTGCGGGATTCATACAATTTTGTCTAAACATGCATACATCAATAATATCATATATTATTTAAAGATGATCGATCCCATTAACTAATCGACCCGTGGTTGCCAATCACGAGTCTAAGTTCAATCCTAGGTGATATGCAAGTATGCAATGCAATCCTATTACATTGTGCTTCCAATTTACATTTTTTCGGTCTTCATTGTCTGCTGAGCCCACCATTCTTCAAATCTTTGTCTCCCACTAAGTCTAATAAATTTAAAATAAATTTCAATGACAAATATGGGATACATTTTTAGGGGTGGGAACGAGCCATAAACCAGGCCCACTTTTATTACATGTGACAATCATATTGGGCTATAAACCAAGCCCATTAATAAACACCAACAACAATAAGACAAATATAAATCACCTAACATAAACCTAAAACATTGGTCATGGCAATCGATCATCTTTTATCCATTAATTAATTCAATAATTAAATAATTGGATAAACATGCAAAGACATCATAATTTAAAAGATAAAATCATATTTTATCTTATCCATCCATAAGATCATATATTTTCATCAATTGTACCAAAATAATTAATTTTATAAAATTTAATTTAACGGATAAAATTTATAAATTTTCCAAAAATTCAAATTTATCCAAAAATCAATTTTAAAATTTTCGGACTCGAACAATTCGATCCGATGCCTCGTGAACCAATAAAAAACAATTTTCGATCGAATCAAAAACTAGAATTTCAAAAATTAAAATTTTAATTAAAAATTAAAAAATAATTTTTCCGGGCTGCCCGGGACAATCCCGGGCAGCCCGCTCCCCAAAAAGGGGCCCGGGCTGGGCAGCCCATCGCTGCCCCTTGGGCAGCGACGATCGCTGCCAAGGGCAGCGATTTGGGCAGCGAGCCCATTAAAATTTCAATTTTAAATTTTCGTTTTGTTTCAAAAACCGAGGCTTAAAAATTTTGTACAATCGATTAATTTAATCGTTTGATCTGAGCAACCTGGCTCTGATACCACTGTTGGAAAACTGTGTTCAGATCAATTAGAATTGATACCCGGTGCAGCGGAAGTTTAAATATTTTATTAATATGGAACGATTTCATATCTAGGTATCAAAACTTTACGATTAAATTTGTGTAAGTAAAACAAATAATCACTATTAAAAATTTTACCTTGAAATCTCGAAGCAAGATTATGGACACCAACAGAATTTAATCTGCTCTTGTTGTATATCACAGGAACTGATGAATGAACGTTTCTTCAATCAGGTCCACGAATAGAAAACAAAACCCTCTGATTGACTGCACTAGAAATCAATCAGAAGTTTGCGTAGAGAATAAACAGATATGATCTGTTAATTCAGATTGTAATTTTTCACAAAAATCACAACCCGAATTTTCTCCAAAAGGGACAGAGGATTTCGAAAATCCCCTTGAATAATATAGGCTGAAATTCGAAAATTGCAAGACTGAAAATCTTATGGAATTTTCGAACACTGCAGTATATTTATAGATAATTTTTAGTTATAATTGTATCAGGAATCTAATTCCTTAAAGCCCACAATCCATAACTTGAGCCCAACAAGCCAAGCCTGTTGTTATAGAAATTAATATAAAATTCATCGTGACTCCGATTGATAAACTGATTTCACCAATGTGCACAGAAACCATTTCTGCATCTTTTAGAATCAAGATAATTTTTCTGAATCCGAATTCAGTGATTTCCAAAAATGCTCATCCCTATGTCATTTTAGGAAATCTCACTCCCTTTAGTTAAGAATTCCAACTTCTCTTTCATTAAATTTAACTCTTTAAATTTAACTATCTCTACGGGGTTTTAGTAATCCATTACTTGTGTAACCCTCAATGGTTCAGGAATACAGCTAGCCATGGGCTCACAACTCCTTGTGACTCGGAACAACAATTTCCGACTTACCCATCGAATCATGGTAAGAGCGCCTAGCAACATCGCCCCATGATTCCCTAGGTATTACTGATAGTGCCTGCAAGAACCAGTAGATTTTGGTTAGCGTACAGTACGGTCCCTTCATCCATATATCCCGATTGAATCAACAACCATTGGTATATCAAAAGTTGTTCGAGATTCGATAACTATGCATAACATCTTGGAGATCTATTAGTGACATCGCATGTGTTACTAGGAAAACCCATTAACCTAAAACACATCATGTACTCTGGCCAGAGATTCGTCACACTAATATCTCCTCAGATTGCATAGGATATCCACACTCGCAAGTATGTGATGAATCCTTGACAACAAAGCATCGACTCCTATATGTGTCGTAACTGTACCCAATCCCGACACCTGATGACCCCAATAGAATCGGTAAACGAGTAAAAGTACAGTACTAGCATATAGAGTCTCAATGATGTTTCAAGTAATAAGGACTAATGGTGTACAACCAAAACCGCAGACTTTATCCACTCGATAAGTGATAACCACTAGGAAAGTCCGAATAGGGTAGTTCGATCATTCATCATATGAATATCCATTTGCATGCTTTGAACATCTCTATGTTCCATACCAATGAAACGTGGTACTCGGCATCACAAATGCTAGTCTCAATCTCGAGCGATCCTTATCCTTATTTGCGGACGGCTCAATTGACTAGGAACAGTTTAGAATATACAGTGACTATAAGATGTGTTTCATGATAGCCATCCCCATGTGCTACCACATCTTACATACACTATAGTATGTTCAAGGTCTTTATCAAAACAACAATAGTATATCATAATATAACAATATGAAGAAAGATAAAGTCAATGCCATTATAAAAGTGTAAATTATATTAAACAAAATATTGTTTTACATAGAGTCATAAAAGCCCTTAGCCACAAGTTGGCTAATCGGGCACCCACTCTTTCAATATCATGGATGGCTCGCATGTTGATCACGTAGCTAAGGAAGCTAAGGATCCATTAGAGATGCCGCGATGACCAATTATGAGAGGGCGTAGCAAAAAGTTCAAGGGTGTAGTTCAAGTATGTTCTTCAATCTTTGTTGATAAATTATCAAGAAGGAGTTGGGATACTTTGTTAGGATCGAAATATGTGTAGAGGGGAGGTGAATACACAATATAAAATTTTGCGAGTTCTTCGATCTGATTTGTAAGAGTCAGACAGAAGTTTCGTTTGCTTAAAACTTTTGATCTGTTCGAAAGATCTGAGCAAGTTAGGCGGAAATAATCTTTCTCACAGATTGAATTCCTAATAGTACTAATGCAAATGAAATGAAATAATTGCAGTAAAGGGATAGAGTTGTTTCTGAATATTCGGAGATGAATTCTCCTACGTCATCCCTTCTTCTGTTTCCAGAAGGATTCCACTAAAAGACTTTGACTTTTACAATTCCTTTGTACAAATCCAATCCAATCAATCCTTTGATAGGAAATCCTAGCAATACTCTAACTCGAAGTAGAACAATTTTTCTACTTAGAGTTTACAAGATGAAGCAACAGAGTATGCTTCGATGGTTTGAACTGGGAAGCTGTAGCTTTGATCTGGATCGATTTGAAGTGTATCTTTGAGCTTGATCGATCTTGTTGTGTTCTAACTCAGAATATCGAGACTTTGATCTGATGAAATAAGTATCTGAGTTGGTATATTGAGTGAAGGCTTTTTCGACTTTTAATTTGATTGCTTTGTAATTTTCACTCTTGGTCTCCTGTCTTGAATCTTCGAAATGCTTGAGTATTTATAGTTTCCAAAAGTAGACAGTGACCCGCCAACAATTTATGATATTGGGCTGCCAGCATATCTCATAAATAGCTCACAAATCTTGACTTAAAGCGAAGGCCGATCAACGTTCAAATTCTCATTAAATGATTTTGTCGTTTTCTTCAATTACAGCAACAGATAGATTCCTGATGAAGCTTCGATCTGGTTGTTGACCATTTGGTCTTGTGTCAATCGATCCGGTGTAATAAGATCTGTGGAGCTTGATCTAAATCTTGGTTTAATCACGATACTTTGATCTGGAAACTTTCGTAGAAATCTTTAGTCTTTAATATTTGATGAGTCCGATTAATTTATTTACTTGGTTTTGTTTTGACTTTGTAATCACCGAAATTCTAGAGTTTGATCTCCAACAATTTTCCCCTTTTTGGTGATGTCAAAACCAAGTTAATATTCGGATAAAAAATATGATGAAGATGATAGATCGAAAATCTTTTCTAAAATTTTCTGTCATAGATCAAATAATAATTTTAGACAAAATAAATGTCGAAAATTAATTCTTCAAATCTGCTTGTCTCTGCTTTTCTTCTGAACTGAAAATTTTACTTCTTTCCCTTGCCTTTAGCCTTTTCCCCCTTTTTGGCAGCACCACACTCAGATAAAAGATCTAGAATAACTGTGAGCTGAGTACCAAAAGTGTCATGAATATGTTTGGTGTGAGCTTCAGTGGAGGCTTCGATACCTTCAAGCTTCAGAAGAATATTTATATATTCTGCAGTGTGTTGCTTTCGGACATGCAGAACAGATTCACTAATGTTGTTTACCATTGTCAGCACATGTGATTTGAAATCACGCAGCTCAGTAGAAGTTTGCAGCTGATTAGCTTGCAGTTCACTGACTATAGTAGAGAGTTGAGTGAGTGAATTAGCCAAGTGTTGATCTGGTCTGATGTCAACCGGATGAGAGAGATGAGCTTCAGTGGCGTCAGTAGAAGTAGAAGCACTAATTTGAAGTAGTGAAGCAGAAGCAACAGGAGGTGTAAGGGTAATGTCCTTCATAAGCTCGGATGTTCTCTCTGGATCTGTGATGCAAATCTCTGAGAGAGATGTAGATGGAAGATCCAAATTTTCTTTGAACATAATGGTAATAGGCCTGAATATACTATGAATAAGATCAGTTTTAACTATCTCAAAGATAGGAGGCAAATCCATTACCAATTGCTCAGAAGGATCTATCATCAGAGACTCGTCAGATAAGAGACAACTTTGTTCTTCCATTGGAACAAATGGTACCAGTGCTGTGTGCGGATCAATAGCATAGGTCTTTGTTCGTTCTGGAGAGTCCATGATGATATCTTCAATATGGGAATCATTCGGAACAGATGTATCCACTTGCAATTCATCTGCAACTTGTTCTTTACCAGAGATAATAGTTTCAACTGGTGGAGTGTTGTGGTACTTCTATTTCTTTCTCAGTGGTTGAAAGGTCAGGAGGAACAGAAGAGTCAGGCTATTCTGTATTGACAGACTGATCAGTTGGCACATCTTCAGAGATCGGAGGAATCAGTGGTTCCTTGTATTGAAATTCCTGAGCAAACTGATCTGTGGGAACAACATCAATGATTAATGACTCTTCTAGAACAGAAGTATCCTTAGCTGATAAAATTCTCACATCGATTGGTTCGGCAGAGAGAGTGAGTTCATATATCAGAGATAGTTCATCTGTTTCAGCCGGATGAGCTGAAGATGAAGGTTGAACTCTGACTGGTGCTTCTGATGGAAATTCTTGTCTCATAAGTTGAGCATTTGCTGTCATCAGATTAGCATCATTCTCCAGTTGGTTAAATGCGGCGGTCTTATAAAAAATATCCAGACTGGTTGGATTGAACTTGGCTCTCTGTGTTCGAATGATGTGTCGAAGAGTGCTTTCCCGTAGCCTAAGTTGAACAAACTCTCTTCTGTTCAAGGCTCTAGACACCATTCTTGTTTCAGCCTATTCAAGAATTTTATCTTCAAGGACTGCAATTTTGTCCAGTGTGTTTAATTCCTTGATGTTGATGAAATGATCCTCAGTCCGATGAAAGACCCATCTGTCAAACAACTTCATTTTTAGATCCACATTTTTGATAATGTGTTCAGCAGTCAGATCAATAATCCTTTGAATGTTTGACAGTAGATTTGGTACATCATCAGGCTGTTTGAAGAATTCGGACTGAAGCATGGATACATTAAGTTGAGTCACTGGTGGAACAACATCTTCTACCATAGAGAGAGGAATAGCTGGAACTGGTGCAGATGGAATAGGCATTGGAATCTGAGGAATCCTGACTATTCTTCTTATTTTCTGCGGATGAGGTGGAATGATGACAGCAGTAGTAATTTGATCTGATTCAGAAGATTCGGACTCAGATGAAGTTGTTAAAATTTTTCTCTTTGCTGTAGTCTTCCTTCTAGGAACTGTTCTCCTTGTAGGCGTAGCTTCCTTTGTTGATGTGATGGCCAATGATTTAGATTCATCCTGGAGCGTTAAGTCTTCAATCTTTTCCGAGTGAGATGAGCCATGCTTGAAAATAATCAGCTGTTTAGCTTTGTATACATTAATGGCTCTTTTATTTAAAGTCTTGTGCGGATGAAGTGCAGACGAGGGTCCCAGATGGACATTCAGATCATTCAGAATATCTCCGATTTGAACTGCAAATCCTTAAGATTGTTCTGTAGGTGTAGTTATCATAGCAGATAGAATATTGAACAGAACAACTGACCAATTTACGGTAATACCAGCAGATATAGCAACCATAACATCAAATTTCTCAGATGTAATTGCATCGAAAGAACCTGCTTTGGCCAGAAGATATTTGGCCACAATATCGTGCAGAATCCTGAATTCCATCTTCAATTCCTTCTTCTTGCACGGAATGCAAATTGGCTTGTTTGTCAAGGAGTACATGCTCTTCATCTGCTTCTTTGTTTCAGTAGAGATTGATGAGAAATCAGTTATACCCTGTCTCGGCAAATCAAATGACGAAGTGAAAAGGGTAGAGGTGATGCGGACATATTCTCCACCAAGACTTGCAGAGATGGAGTCGTCTTCAACTTTGGCCGTCTAAAAGAATTTGGGTAGGGCTTGCTTGTAAAGCAATTTCCCGCCTTCGAGAAATTTCCGCAGCCCAGATGCTTCAATCGTTCTGAACATATCCACCAATCCTTGATCTGTCAGATCGAATATTGTGTGAAAATTGATGTGAAGAACATTTTGGGTAATGGGCATCATCTTTGTCCTACAAATCGAAAAATAAATGCGAGTAATCTCATTTTTGCAAAGAAGGAGCAAATTAGGGCTCAGAAGAATGCGAAGTGTAGAAGAGGCATTTTTTCCGATAATTTTTTAAGATGCTATGCACGTGGCAGATGACGTAAGCGACTTTTCAAATTCAAAAAGTGCGGCTGATGTGGGATGCCAAGCACGCGGGAAAAAAATACTATTTAATATTATCTTGGGAATGCATATCGACATAAATAAATAAATAAGTAAATAAATTCCTTATAAATAGATCACTCGGATGTATCTTCCGAGTATTCCATTTCATACTCAAACTAAACTCAAATAAGGAAAATGAGTTCTAATCTGTCTCTTGAGGAATTTAAGGAAGAACTTCAGGAATTTATCCTGAAGTGGGTAATGCGTCTCTGGTTCAAAGTGGAAGAGATCCGGATGTATCATCAGGCGCCATTTCCTCCACGCAAGCATGAGGATGTTTGCGAGCTTGAGGATCGCAAGGACAAGTACAAGGAGTTGCTGGGTGCCATAAGCGTTGAGGAGATCCTCTCGAATCAGGGTGTTTCCTTTCTGATGTACAGGAAAGAAGTGAGGGTCCTCACTCATCTGATCAATGCAGGTGAGTTCAAAGGGATGCGTTTTGATCCGGTTGTGTTGGAATGGTTGAACAGGTGGCGTTTGGATGCTGATGTGAGAAAGCGGGTTTGGGGGCCAATGAGAGAAAATTTAGGGGATTAAGCTAGTATGAAGAGTATGATGTACTACCTTTGAATTATGCAAAGAAATATTATGTTTTATCTTATAAGTTTTGTGTTTTGTGCGTGCGATTGATACTTGTGAGTATAAACAAAAATACTAGAGAAAACTTAACCAGCATCGAATAAAATGAAGATTTATCCAGATAAAAGTTTAAACTAAACGTTTAATCTTTAGTCGGATGAAAGATTCAAAGTCAGATGAAAGATACAAAAAAAAATTGAACTAATAAAAAAAATGGACGAAAAATGATGATGATATTTTGAAGGTTACGAAGCAAAAAGCACAGAAGATAAAATAAAATAAATGTGATTGGACAAGTTGTCTGTGAAATAGTCTTGCGACTTATCAACTTTCTGCAATGAAGTCAAAGAGAATTAGAAAGGTTTTGATAATCTCAAGAAGAATTATCACGATCTAGGCATATCAAATTGAATTCCCGTAATAAATAGGTAGAAGTTGATTGAACGTTTAAAGAAGCTGAAGTGGCTGAAGCCTTTTCATCCATTTATCTGTCCCTATAAGAAGCAAAGTTACAAGACACTAGCAACTCATAATTTAAAGCAGTAAGAGTAAATGACAAGTGAGAATAATAGCACCATTGTTCCATCTGTTGAGCAAGAGTATGAAATCCGGAAGGATTTATACAGGAGAAGGGTGTTTGAGCGCGGAATGAGGATGTGGAATTTCCTTGATTCCATTCGCTGTCCTCATCCGAATCCTCCTCCAGTGACTCAGGCAATGCATCGTCGAAATTGTTCTAGGATGCAGTGGTGTAAAATCATGCTAGGTACTCATCATGCTAGAGATGTCTTGAAGTCATTCTCCTCACAGAGCGAGATGAAATGCAGAACATTTGCTTTGAAGATGACGTCTGCAATGGTCAAGGCTCCCTAAGTACTTGGATGATCAACTGGAGCCATGAGATGCGTAGAAGAATAGATCTAGCTCGTATAGCTTATGGGACAAATCAGTGAAATGTAATAAGTTTTATGTTCTTTATCTATTAAATGTACTGGAACGAGTAGATATAAAATTAAGTGTTAAGCATATATTCCCCCTAAACATGTGATTTATTTAATCGATATCAACTAAACCAAGAACATTTCGAAAATAAGAAAACTTAGCATTGGGTAATGGTTTGGTGAAAATATCGGCAACTTGCAAATCGGTTGAAACATGTTCCAGACGAACATCTTTCTTTTGAACATGATCTCGAATAAAATGATGACGAATATCAATATGCTTCGTTCTGGAATGTAGAACCGGATTGTATGTGATAGCAATTGCACTTGTATTATCACAAAAAATTGGTGATTCAGATGAATCAACACCATAATCTCTAAGTTGTTGTTGTATCCAGAGCAATTGTGCACAACAACTTCCAGCGGCTAAGTATTCTGATTCTGCTGTAGATGTAGCAATAGATGTTTGTTTCTTACTGAACCAAGAAATAAGCCCGTCACCAAGAAATTGACAAGTCCCACTTGTGCTTTTATGATCAATTCTGCAACCTGCATAATCTGCATCTGAGTAACCAATTAGATTAAAACTAGAATCTTTTGGATACCATAATCCAACATTCTGAGTTCCCTTGAGATATTTTAGGATTCTTTTTGCGGCAATATAGTGAGATTGCTTCGGATCAGATTGAAATCTTGCACATAGACTGACTGAGAACATAATATCTGGTCTGCTTGCTGTCTGATAGAGTAAGGAACATATAAGTCCTCTGAATAGAGTTTGATCTACCGAAGATCCAGCTTCATCTTTATCCAATTTGATTGAAGCACTCATTGGAGTACTAGCAGCAGAGCAATTCTCCATTCCAAACTTTTTTAGAATTTCTTTTGTGTATTTGACCTGGTTAATGAATATTCCCTTTTCCATCTGTCTGACTTGCAATCCCAGAAAGAATGTTAATTCTCCCATCATACTCATCTCGAATTTGTCCTGCATCATCTTAGAAAACTTTTTGCATAATTTGGGGTTAGATGTCCCAAATATGATATCATCAACATATATTTGTACTAATAAAGTATGATCTTCTTTGACAAACTTAAAAAGAGTTTTATCTACAGAGCCAATATTAAAACCGTGATCATTAAGAAAAAGTGAAAGAGTATCATACCAAGCTCGTGGAGCTTGTTTTAACCCATAAAGAGCTTTATCTAGTTTGAATACATGATCTGGATAAGTTTGACTTTCGAATCCTGGGGGTTGTTCTACAAACACTTCTTCTTGGAGAAGACCATTTAGAAATGCGCTTTTAACATCCATCTGGAATACCTTAAAATTCTTGAAAGCAGCATAAGCAAGGAAAATTTTAATCGCTTCAATTCTAGCTACAGGAGCAAAGGTTTCGTCAAAATCAATGCCCTCTTCTTGTCTGTAACCCTGTGCTACTAATCGAGCCTTATTTCTTACTACATTACAACTTTCATTGAGTTTATTTTTAAATACCCATCTAGTTCCTATTATAGATTTATCTAAAGGTCTAGGAACTAAATGCCAGAGAGAATTTCTTTCGAATTGATTCAATTCATCTTGCATGACTTCTATCCAATTACTGTCAAGAAGAGCTTCTTCTACTTTCTTAGGTTCTATATGAGAAATAAAAGCAGCATGCATGAATTCATTAATTATCTGACCTCTGGTTCTCAAAGGTGCAGATGGATTACCTATTACTAAGTTTGGTGGATGAGTTTTGGACCATCTGTAATTTGGACCAAGTTGATCTGTGTTTCCTTTTTGATCTTGATCATCGTGATGTGCAATATGATCTGTGTTTGTAGTAATCTCATTCTCAACTGGTGGTTCTTCTGGTCTCTATTCTTCAACTAGATCTGGTTCACATTGAATATTTTGTATGATCTAGATTTCTTCTTCATCATCTGAATCAAGCTTTGCATCCTCAATTCTGTTACTGAGATCATTTAGGCTTGAAGATTCATTAGTGACAGATGTTTCATCAAAAACAACATGTATAGATTCTTCAACTGTTAGAGATTTAGTATTATATACCCTACAAGCTTTACTAACAGATGAATATCCAAGAAACAAACCAGCATCTGATCTGACATCGAGTGTAGTCAGATGAGTCTTACCATTGTTGTGAATGAAACATTTGCAACAAAATACCTTGAAGTATGATATCACTGGAACTTTACCATACCAGATCTCATAAGGTGTTTTTCCAACTTTCTTATTAATTATTGATCTGTTCTGAGTGTAACAAGCTGTGTTTACAGCTTCTGCCCAAAACTTTTGTGAAATACCTGAATCAGCAATCATTGTTCTAGCAGCTTCCTTTAGAGTTCTATTTCTCCTTTCTGCAACACCATTTTGTTGTGGCGTTCTAGCTGCTGAATACTCATGCTTGATTCCATGATTTTCAAGATAAGTAGACAGAGTTTGATTTGTAAACTCGGTTCCTCTGTCACTTCTAATTTTATCAATCGATTGAGATTTCTCATTTTGAAGTCTTAAAAGGAGTTTAATCAATTGGGTGGCAGTTTGATCTTTGGATTTTAAAAATATCACCCAAGTGAATCTTGAGAAATCATCAACAATAACCAAGGTGTACTTCATTCCTCCTAAGCTTGTTACTGGTATAGGACCAAAAAGATCCATGTGCAATAGTTCTAAGCTTTTGGAGGATGACTTACATCCTTTGTTTTTAAAAGTTGATCTGATCTGCTTACCTAGTTGGCAGGAAGAACAAATTTTATCTTTTGAAAACTCAATTTTAGGCAAACCTGTAACCAATTCATGTTTACTCAGATTGGCTAAAGCTTTGAAGTTCAAGTGATTGAGTCTCTTGTGCCATAACCAATTTTGGTCCACTTTTGCTGCTACCAGACAGACTGAAGTGGATGGTTGATCCGACCAATTGACTTTATAAGTGTTTCCATTTCTTTCACCTGTCATAATGATTAGTCCAAATTGATCTTTTACAGTGCAAGTGTGCTTTTGGAACTCTACGCAGTAGTCATAGTCACACAATTGACTAATACTAATCAGATTGTATTTCAAATTTTTCTACGAGTAATACATCTTTAATATGAATATTTCCATGGATAAGCTTACCCTTACCCATGGTTGTACCTTTAGAGTTATCTCCGAAAGTAATCTTAGGTCTTGATCCTGGTATATATTCAGATAGCATTCTTCTGTCTCCTATCATATGCCTTGAGCATCCACTATCCAGATACCACACTGTTTGTTTGATCAAATCGCCCTTGTTTTCATACAAAAAGAAAGTAAAATAACTTTGGTCCCCATTCCTACTTGGGTCCACGCTGGATTAATCCCTTTGGAATCCATACTTGGATTATCCTTACAGGCTTTCCATGATGTTGTCCTTTGGGAATAACATATTTATCTGATGACCATTGTGCTTTGTGCTGTGTGTGCCAAGTTTTGTGATCAGATCGATTATTCCCATTTGAATTCCAATACTTTATATACGAGCTGTTAGAATGTGGTTTATGTTGAGTTGACGAAGTTCTCTGTCTTTCAGAACTATTTCTAGACCAATTTGATCCAGATCTAGTCCATCCTGACTTAGATCTATCTGGCTCAACATATCCCAGCCCTCTGTGTAAGAGTTTGCTCTGATGAGGTATTGAATATGTCATAGGGATCTCTGGTTCATATATCGTGCTGGATCTCACAAACTTCATATACTTTAAGCCGTTATTTTCCAGACACGATTGAGTGATTGGAGTAGATGAACTTCCTTCATTTGTGCTGTAGCCTAAGCCAGATTTATCTCCAGCTTTCTTTTGCATTCCGGTAAGTTTATCTAAGGATATCGATGCTTTATTCCAAGAGTTTACTAGATATGTTAATCTCTGATTTTCAGATAAAGTTTCTTGTAGCTTGCTTCTCATATCATTGTTTTCGGTCATTAGCAAATTTATCTGAGCTCTTAGACTGTCTGATCCAGTGTACTCATTCGAGTTACTTTGATCTGACTTATCTATTGTGCTCTTTCCATTTATTCTGACTTCATCAAACTTAAGAGATAGCATGCGATATTCATTAACCATCTCATTTAATGCATTGATAAGATCTTCCTTATTAAATTCATCAGAAGTAAAGTCAAGTACCTCTCCATCATCTGGAATGTCAGCGTTATTAGCCATAAGACATTTGACAGCTTCATCTTCACTTTCACTTGACGATGCTTCTGAGTCGGATGAGGTGGAATCTGATTCTGCCCATTTGCTATTGCTTTCATCTGCTAAGAGGGCCTTTTGTTCTTTCTTCCTGCTGAATCTTTTCCTTTCTTCTCTTGAGTTCTTCTTGTATGATGTTCTTTTCTCATTCTTTTTGGGTTTGGTACAGTCAGCTATGAAGTTCCTTCTTTTCCACAGTTGTAACAAGCTCGATTTTCTTCAACTGGTTCTTTTGGTTTGAAGCTTGATCTGTTAGCTCTTTGGAAACTGTTGTGATTCTTTCTCATGAATCTTCCAAACTTCTTTACAAATAGCGACATTGCATCGCTACTGATTTGTTCTGCAGTCTTGGTTGTTGGAATTTCATCTGCTGCAGTGAGAGCTTTGGTAACTTGTGATGTTGATGTGTCTTCCTCAGTTCGAACTCCCAGTTCGAATTCATAAGCTTTAAGATCTGCAAATAGATCATGTAGTTTGATCTTATTAAGATCCTTGGATTCCCTCATAGCGACTGTCTTTACATCCCATTCTCGTGGCAGAGCTCTCATGACTTTGAGTGTTACTTCACGATTGCTGTAACTCTTTCCAAGTGCATTTAGCTCGATCATAATGCTGCTGAATCTTTCATCAAATTCATTCATTGTTTCTCCTGATTTCATCTTGATATTGTCAAACTTTTGAATAGCCACCATGAGTTTGTTTTCTTTCGTTTGATCATTTCCTTCACATAATTGAGTGAGCTTCTCCCATATTTCTTTGGCAGTAGTGCAGCTTTTGATCTTGCTAAACATGTTTTTGTCCAGAGATTTTTATAGAATATCTCTGGTAACATTGTCAAGATTGGCTTTCCTTTTATCTTCAGAAGTCCATTCAGATCGAGACTTTTCTATCATCTGAGGAGCACCTTCAGTAATAGCAACAGCAGTGTTGACTTTCATAATCTTCATTGGTCCATCTGTTACAACGAACCACATATCATCATCCAGTGCTGATAGATGTGCCTGCATACGAATTTTCCAGTCATCATAATCTTCTTTTGAAAACATAGGGATTTTGCTAAACGATGTCATAGCTAAAGATGCCATAGTTTAAGAGACGATTCAGGTGATAAGCAAGAACCGCTCTGATACCACTTGTTAGGATCGAAATATGTGTAGAGGGGGGGTGAATACACATATTAAATTTTGCGAGTACTTCGATCTGATTTGTAAGATTCAAACAGAAGTTTTGTTTGCTTAAAACTTTTGATCTGTTCGAAAGATCTGAGCAAGTCAGGCGGAAATAATCTTCTTCACAGATTGAATGCCTAATAGTATTAATGCAAATGAAATGAAATAATTGCAGTAAAGAGATAGAGTTGTTTCTGGATGTTCGGAGATGAATTCTCCTACGTCACCCCTTCTTCTATTTCCAGAAGGATTCCACTAGAAGACTGTGACTTATACAATTCCTTTAACAAATCCAATCCAATCAATCCTTTGATAGGAACTCCTAGCAATACTCTAACTCGAAGTAGAACAATTTTTCTACTTAGAGTTTACAAGATGAAGCAACAGAGTATGCTTCGATGGTTTGAACTGGGAAGCTGCAGCTTTGATCTGGATCGATTTTGTAGTGACCCAACCCGGATCCACTACCTAATCAGAGTTATAGTAAAAGCGTACGCAATAAAAGCTTAAAGCGTAAAGTGCGGATAATTAAAATACAACAAATCCAATCGTCAGAATACAACCGACGCTATCACAAGTGTATAAGTACTGTTATATAACCAAATCGAAGGTTCAGGGTAATTAAATCCCTACCCTCTACAACCTCGCACTCTCCAAATCTCAATTCTACTGAGAGCCTCCTGGACCATCCAGCCTCAAACCTGCCCCGCCACAAGGTACACAATACCCAAACACAGGGGCGTGAGCTAGAACGCTCAATACGAAGCAATGATATAAATACAAATATGCGCATACAGATGATTTAAAACTCAAGTGAAAACACTTGCTCATGACGCCGATAATATACAGTACCGGCTAGAGGGCGACTCCGCGGGGTACTCGTATACTCCATATCAGGGCTGAGCCAACCCCATCCTGACCCGAATCCAAAATAGGATACAAGCCTCATATGGAAACTGTCATACCTGACTCAAGTCCAAAATGAGATCATTGTTCCCTATGGAGACTGTCAATGACTCACATCTCTCCGGATGCAGTCACACGTAAAATCATGTATGTGCTAAGACGGTAAAACATGCTAAAACATGATAAAACATATAGCACATACTCATGCAACATACAAGAAAATATATCATGCCGGCTATCTCGGTTAGTACTTACGTACCTCTAACACTGCTGGTCAAACCTAGCTCCACTGACCTAGACTCCAAGCCTACTAGTCCAGTCTACTGCTACTACAATGCAAATATCCATGCATCAACAATAAAGCTCTAAAAGCCTTAATTAAGCTATTGCATACTCCTAAATATTTTTAGGATGCCAAAGCTATACCTGCGTCCGTCGTTAGCCCTTTGCTGTTGATAGCCTCAAAACTAGGCCATAGCTCCGCGACGACGTCTAGATCACTAAGCCACTTCTGGATTCCCCGTAGGATGCCTAGATCTCCCTAGATCTGAGTTAGAAGGCTTAGGAATCAGAGAGAAGAGAGGAAATTGGTGCGAGAAAATTAATTCTCGGACCCTCTATTTATAGACAGCGTTCGGAACGTCCGAACTCGATCGGAATCTCAGATCGCACCTTCGGAGCTTCCGATCGCTCAATATTACGTCATCCATGATGTCACCTTGCTGACATAAGCAATGACATGTGCCCTGGTTCAGATCGGAGCTTCCGATCTCGCCGACGGAGCTTCCGATCTCGATCGGAGCCTCCGATCCTGGCACTGAGCTTCCGA
Source organism: Henckelia pumila (assembly GCF_033568475.1). Lineage (NCBI taxonomy): Eukaryota > Viridiplantae > Streptophyta > Magnoliopsida > Lamiales > Gesneriaceae > Henckelia > Henckelia pumila. The sequence goes on from NC_133121.1 coordinate 80,486,145, forward strand.
TCCACTTCCGATCCTCCAAACTCCTCTTCGGATCGTTCGATCCTGCTGAACCAATTCAACTAATTCGAGTGCTCCGAATCCATTTCTGAAGTCCGTTATCCCAACAGGAACTTACGTAATCATGTTTTACTTAATCTAACTATGATCACATGATTAATTACTCATTAATCACTAATTAGAAATGCGGGTTACTACATTCTCCCCCACTTAAGAAATTTCGTCCTCGAAATTTAAGTATTAGAGGAAAACATAAATAGCCAACCAAACGTTCTTTATTACAACTGAACAAGTATAAACTTGATACAAGGAAATACAGGAGCTTAAAACAACTCGGGGTGTTCGGCTCGCATCCGGTCTTCCAATTCCCAAGTAGCTTCCTCTATCCCTCTGCATTGCCACTGTACCATCACCAACGGTATACGCTTGTTACGAAGTACCTTGTCCTTCCTGTCAAGAATCCGCAGGGGTTTCTCCACATACGATAGATCCCGATCTACCTTTACCTCAGTCGGATGCAAAATGTGCGAGCCACATACTGCCTCAACAAGGACACGTGGAACACATTGTGGATCTCCGAAAGATCGAGTGGCAAGGCCAGACGATAAGAAACATCCCCAACCTTCTCGAGAATCTCGAAAGGACCAATAAATCTTGTTGTCAGCTTACCCTTGCAACCAAACCTCATCACCTTCCTGAAAGGTGACACACGCAAGAAAACGTATTCCCCTACCTAAAAATGAAGTGGCCTGCGGTGAGTGTTCGCATAGCTAGCCTGTCGATCCTGGGCTGCCTTAATCCTGCGTCGGATCAACTCTACTGCATCAATCATCTGCTGAATCATCTGAGGACCCTCAACCTGACGCTCGCCAACCTCGTCCCAAAACAAAGGTGTACGACAACGGCGTCCATAAAGAGCCTTAAATGGTGCCATGCCAATACTGCGATGGAAACTATTGTTGTAGGCGAACTCCACCAAGGGTAAAGGATCATGCCACGCTGGACCAAAATCCATCACCGCCGCGCGAAGCATATCCTCTAAAGTGCGAATAGTACGCTCCGACTGTCCGTCCGTCTCTGGATGATAAGCCGTACTCAATATTAAAGTAGTACCAAGGGCTCGCTGGAAACTACCCCAAAACCTCGAAGTGAATCTTGGATCTCTATCGCTGACAATGCTCAATGGAATCCCATGCAATCGCACAATCTCCCGCACATACAATTGCGCCATCCTATTAAAGGTGTAATCGCGGTTATAGGGAAGAAAATGCGCTGACTTCGACAACCGATCCACGATAACCCAAATAGCATCACAATTCCTGAAATACATAGGCAAGTGGGTGACAAAGTCCATCGTCACATGCTCCCACTTCCATTCAGGAATCTCTAGGTTGTGAAGTAACCCCCCTGGTCATCTAAACTCTGCCTTGACTTGTTGAGACACAAGGCATCGGGATACAAACTGATAAACGCTGCGCTTCATCCCTTTCCACCAAAATCGAAAGCGAAGATCTTTATACATATTCATGCTGCCTGGATGTACAGAGAATCGACTGCGGTGAGCTTGCGATAAGATCTCATCCCTCAAAGTAGAGTCCTCGGGTACCACAACTCGACCAGAAAGACACAACATACCGTCTCCCTGCAAATGGAAACCAGAAGTATTATCACCCTCAGCCAAACGGGTTAACTTCTGCGTCTTCAGATCAGAATTCTGAGCTTCCCGAATTCGTCTGTATAGTGCTGGCTCTGCAAGCACAGAAGAGACACGAATCCCTTGTTGTTCTTTCTTATGACGGAATGTGAATCCTGAAGAACAACACTCCTCCACTGCCTTCGAAACCGAACTGGTACGAAGGGAACTTGCATAAACTTTGCGACTAAGCGCGTCAGCAACAGGATTTGAAGAACCTGGATGGTACTTGATCTCACAATCGTAATCCTTCAACAGATCCATCCAACGACGCTGCCGCATGTTCAACTCAGCCTAAGTGAACAGATACTTCAAACTCTTATGATCGGTGAAGATCTCAAATCGTTCTGCGTACAAATAGTGACGCCATATCTTAAGAGCAAAGACAATGGCTGCAAGCTCTAAATCATGTACGGGATAGTTCTCCTCGTGAGTCTTCAACTGTCTGGAGGCATAAGCAATCACGTGGCCATTCTGATTCAACACACACCCCAAACCCTGGAGAGAAGCATCAGTGAAGACTACAAAACCACCTGATCTAGACGGTAAAGCAAGAACTGGATCTGTCGTAAAACGACGTCTCAACTCACAAAAACTGTCTTCACAAGCATCAGACCAAACGAAAGAAACGTCTTTCTTCGTCAACTGAGTCAAAGACTTAGCTATCTGAGAGAAATTCTCCACAAAACGATGATAGTATCCTGCTAAACCAAGGAAACTACGAATCTCAGAAGCTGTAGTCGGACGTGACCAATTCAAAATAGCCTCTGTCTTGCTAGGATCAACAGATACGCCCTCCTGAGAAATAACATGACCAAGGAACACAACTCGGTCAATCCAGAAGTCACACTTACTCAGCTTTGTGTACAACTGTCTCTCCCTCAAGATCTGCAGTACAGTATAGAGATGGTAGGCATGCTAATCCATGCTGCGAGAATACACCAAAATGTCATCGATGAACACCACCACAAACTTATCCAGAAAGTCGCGGAAAACTCTGTTCATTTGATCCATAAAAACAGGTGGAGCATTCGTCAAACCAAACGGCATCACTAGAAACTCATAGTGTCCATACCGAGTACGAAATGCTGTCTTAGGAACATCCTCTTGTCGAACTCGCAACTGATGATACCCAGACCGAAGATCAATCTTCAAATAGACAGAAGTACCCTGCAACTGATTAAAGAGATCATCTATCTGCGGAAGAGGATACTTATTCTTCACTGTCACCTGATTCAACTGACGGTAGTCAATACACAACCGCATCGAACCATCCTTCTTCTTGACAAACAGTACTGGGGCTCCCCATGGAGAAACACTAGGTCTAATATAACCCTTATCAAGAAGATCTTGCAATTTCTTCTGCAGCTCTTTCATTTCTGACGGTGCCAATCGGTAAGGAGTTCTGGAAATCGGTGCAGTCCCTGGCACTAACTCAATGCCAAACTCAATCTTCCTTACTGGTGGCAAACCTGGAATATCCTCCGTAAACACATCTGGAAAGTCACAAACCACTGGTATCTCTTGGATATCTGTCTCTCCTAAGGATGCGTCAATGGCGTAGATAAGGTAGCCTTTCCCGCCAGACTCTAAAGCACGTCGGGCCTTCAGAGCTGAAACCACTGGCATCGGGGTCGCGCTCCCTCACCATAGAAATACCATGACTCGTCATCCTCTGGACGAAACTGAACAAACCTTTGATAGCAATCCACTATCTCTCGGTAGGTAGTCAATAGATCTATCCCAATGATGCAATCGAAATCCTCCATTGCTAGAATCATCAGGTTAGCACTAAGCTGATGTCCCTCGAAATCCAAAACACAACCCACAACTAGACGCTTGGCTAAAAACTCGCTCCCCATAGGAGTAGAAACCACTAGCAACACGTCTAAAGGAATAAACAACAATCTATATTTCTTAGCAAAATGTGCTGAGACAAAAGAATGCGATGCACCGGTATCAATTAAAACATATGCAGGAAAACCACATAAACTACAGATACCTGCAATCATCCGATCACTGTCAGCCTCTGCTTGCTCCTGGTTAAGCGAAATGACCTGACCCTGGGTACATGGCCTCAAAGAAGAATGACCCCGAGAAGGAGTCTGAGTAAGCTGTCTCTGAGACTGCTGCGGCTGCTGGCGCTGCTGCGAATACTGCTGCTGAAAAGGTGGCTGCTGGTACTGAAGTGGCTGAACAGATGCCTGAGAACCTCCGGAACCACTCACTGCCCCAATCAGCATAGGACAATCTCTCTTCATGTGACCCTCCTGGCCACACTGGAAACATGCAGTGGTCGATCGACCACACTACCCTGGCGGATGTCTGCGTCTGCACTGACGACAACGGTTCGGCCTTTGACCACCAAAGTTATGCACTCCACCAGATCTAGAGGAAGAAGAAGAAGTACCTCCTGGCTTCTTGAAGGACTGCCCCCTAGGGCCCAAAGCACTAGCACTCGCTGACCTGGAAGAAGAAGAGTAAAGTCCCCTGTTCCTCCGAATACTGTCCTCGGCCTGGCGACAACGGTCCACCAAATCCTCGTAAGTCCCATCGCCGCCCACAGCAACCATCCGATGAATATCAGGGTTCAACTCTTGAAGGAAATGATCAAACTTTGCCATAGAACTATCAGCAACATGAGAACAAAAAGGTAGCAGATCAAAGAACTTCTGCTGGTACTCCTCGATCGTCATCGTCCCCTGTCGCAAACTCAACAACTCACTGGCTTTCGCCTGACGAAGAGCTGGAGGAAAATACAGTCTCTGATAAGCAGTACGAAACTAAACCCAAGTATTAGCACCTATAGCTGCTATGAATGGTGCGGAAGTAGATCTCTACCACTTCCTTACTCTGCCCTCAAGCATAAAGGCAAGAATCTCCATCCTATCCTCAGTCGTGCAATGGAACTCCTGGAAGCACTGTTCCATCCTCTCAAGCCAATCTTCCGCCTCTTCAGCTGTCTCATCACCCGTCAAAGGCTTCGGGCTAACCTCCTTGAATCTACGCATGCTCACTCGCCTGCGCTCCTCGGGCTATCCCCGACGTTTATGATCATCCGGATCGCCCCAATGACCGCCGTCTATGCTACCATGGCTCTCTTCGTAATCTGCCATCTGTTGCACAAGAATAGATAATTACTTAATCCGCTTTACGATATTCCCAGTGCAATGCGTCGCTCTGATACCAAAAATGTAGTGACCCAACCCGGATCCACTACCTAATCAGAGTTATAGTAAAAGCGCACGCAATAAAAGTTTAAAGCGTAAAGTGCGGATAATTAAAATACAACAAATCCAATCGGTAGAATACAACCGACGCTATCACAAGTGTATAAGTACTGTTATACAACCAAATCGAAGGTTCAGGGTAATTAAATCGCTACCCTCTACAACCTCGCACTCTCCAAAGCTCAATCCTGCTGAGAGCCGCCTAGACCGTCCAGCCTCAAACCTGCCCCGCCACAAGGTACACAATACCCAAACACAGGGGCGTGAGCTAGAACGCTCAATACGAAGCAATGATATAAATACAAATATGCGCATACAGATGATTTAAAACTCAAGTGAAAACACTTGCTCATGGCGCCGAGAATATACAGTACCGGCTAGAGGGAGACTCTGCGGGGTACTCGTATACTCCATATCAGGGCTGAGCCAACCCCATCCTGACCCGAATCCAAAATAGGATACAAGCCTCATATGGAAACTTTCATACCTAACTCGACTCCAAAATGAGATCATTGTTCCCTATGGAGACTGTCAATAACTCACATCTCTCCGGATGCAGTCACACGTAAAATCATGTATGTGCTAAGACGGTAAAACATGCTAAAACATGATAAAACATATAGCACATACTCATGCAACATACAAGCAAATATATCATGCCGGCTATCTCGGTCAGTACTTACGTACCTCTAACACTGCTGGTCAAACCTAGCTCCACTGACCTAGACTCCAAGCCTACTAGTCCAGTCTACTGCTATTACAATGCAAATATCCATGCATCAACAATAAAGCTCTAAAAGCCTTAATTAAGCTATTGCATACTCCTAAATATTTTTAGGATGCCAAAGCTATACCTGCGTCCATCATTAGCCCTTTGCTGTCGATAGCCTCAAAACTAGGCCATAGCTCTGCGACGACGTCTAGATCACTAAGCCACTTCCGGATTCCCCGTAGGATGCCTAGATCTCCCTAGATCTGAGTTAGAAGGCTTAGGAATCAGAGAGAAGAGAGGAAATTGGTGCGAGAAAATAAATTCTTGGACCCTCTATTTATAGACAGTGTTCGGAGCCTCCGAACCTGGTTCGGAACGTCCGAACTCGATCGGAACCTCCGATCGCACCTTCGGAGCTTCCGATCGCTCAATATTACGTCAGCCATGAAGTCACCTTGCTAACATAAGCGATGACGTGTGCCCTGGTTCAGATCGGAGCTTCCGATCCACTTCGGATCCTCCGAACTTCTCTTCGGATCGTCCGATCCTGCTGAACCAATTCAACTAATTGGAGTGCTCCGAATCCATTTCTGAAGTCCGTTATCCCAACAGGAACTTACTTAATCATGTTTTACTTAATCTAAACATGATCATGTAATTAATTACTCATTAATCACTAATTAAAAATGCGGGTTACTATAGATTTGAAGTGTATCTTTGAGCTTGATCGATCTATGTTGTGTTCTAACTCAAAATATCGATACTTTGATCTGATGAAATAAGTATCTGAGTTGGTATATTGAGTGAAGGCTTTTTCGACTTTTAATTTGATTGCTTTGTAATTTTCACTCTTGGTCTCCTGTCTTGAATCTTCGAAATGCTTGAGTATTTATAGTTTCCAAAAGTAGATAGTGAGCCGCCAACAATTTCTGATATTGGGCTGCCAGCATATCTCATAAATAGCTCACAAATCTTGACTTAAAGCAAAGACCGATCAACGTTCAAATTCTCATTAAATGATTTTGTCGTTTTCTTCAATTACAGCAACGGATAGATTCCTGATGAAGCTTCGATCTGGTTGTTGACCATTTGGTCTTGTGTCAATCGATCCGGTGTAATAAGATCTGTGGAGCTTGATCTGTATCTTGGTTTAATCACGATACTTTGATCTGGAAACTTTCGTAGAAATCTTTAGTCTTTAATATTTGATGAGTCCGATTAATTTATTTACTATGTTTTGTTTTGACTTTGTAATCACCAAAATTCTAGAGTTTGATCTCCAACATACTTGGAGCTCTTTTTGGAGGAAGTTTTATTGTCCTTGAAGTTCAAGGTAGCCTTGAGGAAGCCGAATTTTTGAGACAGAAGTTTTGCGCCCCAGCGGGATAAATCATCCGCTCGAGCGCGAGAATTAGCCGCCCAGCGGGACAAACACACCGCTCGAGCGCGAACCGAGCAACTTGAAAATCTGGGCAGAAACTTTGGCGCTCTAGTGGGAAAAAGACACGCACTAGCGCGACGAGTTTTCACACAGTGCGACGTGTACTATGTGTGAGAGATTTTAATTATTATTTGTTATATTTTTGCCTATTTTGTGTGTTTTAAGTCTACTAGGAAACTTTCTTATGATATCTTTTGATATCTTTTGCATTATATTTTATCTTTTTGAGTTGTAATATAAATACAACATATACATTCATTATTGAATACAATACAATACAATTCAGTTTTTTTTATTATTATCAATCCAAAAATCTTTCTAAAATTTTACTTGAAGCTTTGTGCTTTATTCAAATCAAACTTATCAAAGTTTAATTACTTTGTGGCATTTGTCGGTTGTTCTTCATCATAGATTGTCAAATACAAGTTATTTGAAGGTTTCTTTGAATCACAATTGTTTTTGTGATTATTTATTACTAATTTTTCATCAATTAGGGGTGAATATCCAAACTTATATGTTTATTTTTACTTGTTTCAAGGTCGGGACAAAATCTTTGATTCTTTCTTGTTATTGAATTAAGGGCGCGATTCCTACAATAATCATGTTTGTTTTTCATAGCTAGTCAGATTCATATCAGTTGGTATCAAGAGCAAAGGTTTGAAACAAATAAGTTTTCAGTATCTTTGATTCTTATCAGTTCTTCGTGTTCTTTGTTCTTCGTCTGAGTCTATTCGTCGTTGATTTTCTGCGTCTTTTTTGTCAATCTTGTCGTCCAATTTTCGGTCAAAAAAATATTGAAAGGACCGAAAAGCTTCGAAATAAATTGAGGAAGCAAGATAACTTGTGGTAAATTCTTTTGTCTTTGTTCATTCTTGGGTGCAAGTAAAAAAAAAATTCAAATTTTCCAAAATTCCTTTTGCTTGTTATTGTGCAGTCTACGTGAGTCAATCCTCAAGTGTCTACAAGTTTTGGACTTGTGAGTTTGATACACTTCCATACAAAGTAAAAGCTCTTCCATAAATTTTTGAGTGAAAAAAAGGAGTGTTTGAGTGAATTTCTTTGGAGTGACTTGTGAGATTTTGGGTGAGAAATTTTATTACTAACCTTTTTTTGCAGGTATAATGAGTTCTAGTAGAGAAGGAGGAGATAGCTCGAGCCAAGGATTTTCCAAGGCTCAAGCGGAGGAGTTGTATAGAATGATGAGGGCCGTGATGAGGGCCGAATTGGAGTTGGTGAATGAAAGAATAACTAGGATTGAAGTTAGTGTTAGTGGAGGTAAAAATAAAAATAAAATTTGTGAGGAAGAGGATGATGATGGTGAAGATGAGGATAGTCTTGGTAAAAATTGGGGTAGAAATAGGCGAGGTCAAGAGGGTGAAAAAAAATAAAAAGGGAGCGATGCATGGGAGATACGTTGATGGGGCTAGATAAGATGAAAACATTAGTAGTATTAAGATGAAGATCTCTTCGTTTCATGGAAAATATTATTCGGAGGCATATTTGGAGTGGGAGAAGAGAGTGGAGTTTGTGTTTGATTGCCATCACTATTCTGAGCTTAAAAAGGTGAGGTTGGCGGTGGTGGAGTTTATAGATTATGCTTTAATTTGGTGGGATCAGTTGGTTACCACTAGGAAGAGATGTGGAGAGCGACCTATTGAGACGTGGGATGAGATGAAGCAGGTTATGAGAAAGATATTTGTGACTAATCACTATTATCGTGAAATTTTTAGGCAATTGCAGAATTTGAAGCAAGGTTCGAGGAGCGTAGAGGATTATTTCAAAGAGTTGGAGACTACCATGATTCGAACCAACATTGAAGAAGATGGTGAGGCGACCATGGAACAATTCATGTGGCTTGAATCGAGAGATTCAAGATCAGGTGGAGCTTCGACATTGTTTTGATCTTGATGAGATGGTGCAGACGGCCATGAAAGTGGAGCAACAACTCAAAAGAAGAGGGGCTGGTCGAGTGGTTGCAGATGGAGGTTCGTCGACTTCTTGGCTTCCAAACATTGTAAAACGGAAGGATGACAAGATGGTGTCCAAGCCTAAAATCGACACCAAGAAAGAGACACCAAAGCTAGGAGTGCAAGGTAAGTCTGGAACTCCTAATAATCGTTCTAAAGATATTAAATGCTTTAGATGTCAAGGTTTTGATCCTATTTCTAGCCAATTACCAAATAAAAATTGATGATTGTAAATGCATGTTGATAATTATGATGACATGCCTGCGTTGGAGGATCCAGATGATGTGGGATATGGTGTGGTTGTTGGAGAATTTTTGGTGACTAGGAGGATTTGAATGCTCAACATAAGGAGGAGGAAGATAGCTAAAGGAGAATTTATTTCACACTCAGTGTTTTGTGAATAAAAAAGTTTGCAGCCTTATTATTGATGGTGGGAGTTGCACAAACGTGGCAAGTTGTGAGCTTATGGAGAAGTTGGGTTTGCCTACTCTAAAACATCCTCAACCATATCATGTACAATGGTTTAATGATTGTGCGGAGGTGAGAGTGACCAAGCAGATATTGGTTTTATTTTCTATTGGTAAGTATGTAGATGAGGTATTATGTGATGCTATGCATGCTTGTCATATTTTGTTGGGTAGACCATGATAATTTGATAGGAGGGTGTTACATGATGGGTTCAAGAATCGTTATTCTTTTACTATGAAAAAAGAACCTATTGTATTATTGCCTATGACTTCAAAACAAGTGTTGGAGGATCAAATGAAAAAAAAGAAGAGGCCGAAAAAAAGAGTGATCAAAAAAGTGAGATGGTCTTAGAAAAAAAAATGAGAGAAAAAAATATGAGAAACAGATTGAGAGGAAAGAGGCTGAAAAAAAAATGTATGGCCTAAAAGAGTGAGTTGCGAGAGATTTTACATGCACATGTTCCACTTGTGTTAGTTTTCTATAAGAAGTTTCTCCTCAACACAAGTGATATAGCCGGAAATCTTCCGAGCAATGTTGTCTCTCTCTTGCAAGAGTTTGAAGACTTATTTCCGGAGGAGCTACCTCAAGTATTACCACCTTTGAGGGAGATCGAACATCAAGTTGATTTTGTACCCGAAAGTGTGTGGCCAAATCGTCCAGCTTATAGGATAAACCCGGAGGAAACTAAAGAGGTACAAAGACAGATAAGTGAGATTTTAGATAAAGGTTTTGTGCATAAGTCGATGTCACCGTATGTTGTGCCTATTCTCTTAGTTCCTAAGAAAGATGGTTCATGGACGATGTGTGTTGATTGTAGAGCCATAAATAATATTACCATAAAGTATAGGCATCTCATACCTAGATTAGATGATATATTGGATGAATTGCATGGTTCTAGTATTTTTAGTAAAATTGATCTTAAGAGTGGTTATCATCAGATTAGGATGAGAGAGGGAGATGAATGGAAAACTGCTTTTAAAACTAAATATGGTTTGTATGAGTGGTTAGTTATATCTTTTGGATTATCTAATGCACCTAGCACTTTTATGAGGTTAATGAATCATGTCTTGCGTGCATATATTGGAAAATTTTTGTTGTTTATTTTGATGACATCTTGGTGTATAGCAAGAATTTGAATGATCATGGAACAATTGAGAATTGTGCTAGTCACATTGAAAGCTGAACATTTATATGATAACTTGAAAAAATATGTGTTTCGTACAAGAGAACTTGTGTTTTTGGGTTTTGTGGTAAGTGCTCAAGGGGTGAAAGTTGATGAGGAAAAGGTAAGTGTTATTCGAATTGGCCAACGCCTATTTTTATTGGTCAAGTTCAAAGTTTTCATGGTCTTGCAAGTTTCTATAGGAGATTTGTGATAGATTTCAGCACGTTGGCGGCACCTATGACTGCGGTGATCAAGAATAACGTTCCATAACATTGGGGCGAGAGCAAGTGAAGTCTTTTAATATCATTAAACAACAATTAGTTAATGCTCCTTTACTTGTATTACTTGATTTTGCTAATACTTTTGAAATTGAATGCGATGCATCAGGTGTAGGGATTGGAGGTGTCTTGATGCAAGGTGGACGGCCGATTGCATACTTTAGCGAGAAATTGATTGGATCAGCATTGAACTACCCTACTTATGATAAGGAGTTCTATGCGTTGGTGAGAATGCTTGAGACATGATAGCACTACTTGAGGCCTAAAGAGTTTGTGATTCGCACAGATCATGATTCTTTGAAACATCTTAAGGAACAACAAAAGTTGAACAAGAGACATGCCAAGTGGATAGGGTTTGTGGAGACTTTTTCATACGTTATCAAGTACAAGCAAGGTAAGAAAAACTTGGTAGCAGATGCACTATCATGGAGGTATGTACTTTTAACTACTTTGGATTCTAAATTCTTGGGTTTTGAGCATGTTAAGGAGTTATATGTTGTTGATAGTGATTTTTATGGAATATTTGAGTCATGTATGCATGGTCCAATGGATAAATTTTACTTGCATGATGGATATTTGTTTAAGTAAGATAAGTTGTGTATTCCTAAATCTTCTATTCATGAGTTACTTGTTAGGGAATCACATGGGGGAGGTTTAATGAGACACTTCGATGTGGCTAAAACTTATCAAGAATTGCATGAACATTTTTATTGGCCTAACATGAAGCATGATGTTGAGAAGGTATGTGAGAGATGTGTGACTTGTAGGAAAGTTAAGTCTAGACAACAACCACATGGATTGTATATACCATTTCCTATTCCTAGTGAATCGTGGGTAGATATTTCTATGGATTTTGTTCTAGGACTACCAAGGTCTAAGTAGGGGAGGGATTTTATTTTTGTTGTGGTTGACCGGTTTTAAAAAATGACTCATTTTATTGCGTGTCATAAATCTGATGATGCTTCACATGTTGCTGATTTGTTCTTTAATGAGATTGTTAGATTTCATGGCATGCCTAGAAGTATTGTTTTTGATAGAGATACTCGTTTCTTGAGCTACTTTTGGAAAATATTATGGTGCAAACTTGGTACTAAACTACTATTTTTGACTACATGTAATCCTCAAATGGATGGTCAAACTAAAGTTGTTAATAGGACGTTAGGAACTTTGTTGCATACTATAATTAAAAAGAATTTGAAAAGTTGGGAAGAATGTTTGCTTTTCGTTGAATTTGCATATAATCGTAGTGTCCATTCTACTACGAATTATTTTTCGTTCAAAATTGTGTATGGTTTTAATCCTTTAACTCCGTTGGATTTGATGTCTTTGCCGATGAGTGAAAGTGTTAACATGGATGGTAAGAAAAAAACGGAGCTTGTGAAGAGTTTTCATGAGAAGGTGAAGGCGAACATTGAGAAGAAGAACTTGCAATATACTAAAAAAGCAAATAAGGGTAAGAAGAAGGTTGTCGTTGAACCGGGTGATTGGGTGTGGTTGCACTTGAGAAAGGAAAGATTCTCAGAAAAGCGGTGTTCAAAGCTTCTACCTAGGGGAGATGGATCATTTCAAGTCCTTGAGAGAATCAATGACAATGCCTACAAATTGGACTTGTCAGGTGAGTAAAATGTGAGTACAAATTTTAATGTTTCTGACTTGTCTTTGTTCGATGTATGTGATGATCAAGATTTGAGGACAAATCCATTTCAAAAAGGGGAGGATGATGCAATCATGGAGGGCTCGCGTGTTGATCAAGTGGCTAAGGAAGCTAAGGATCCATTAGAAATGCCGCGAGGACCAATTACGAGAGGCCGTAGCAAAAAGTTCAAGGATACAGTTCAAGGATGTGCTTCAATATTTGATGATAAATTATCAAGAAGGAGTTGGGATACTTGGAGCTCTTTTTGGAGGAACTTTTATTGTCCTTGAAGTGCAAGGAAGCCTTGAGGAAGCCGAATTTTCGAGACATAATTTTCGCGCCCCAGCGGGATAAATCATCCGCTTGAGCGCGAGAATTCGTGCCCCAGCGGGACAAACATGCCGCTCGAGCGCAAACCGAGCAACTTGAAAATCTGGACAGAAACTTTGGCGCTCTAGCGGGCAAAAGACGCGCTCCAGCTCGATGAGTATTCACACAGTGCGGAGAGTACTGTGTTTGTGAGATTTTTTTTATTTTTTTTGATATTTTTTCATATTTTGAGTGTTTTAAGTCTACTAGGAAACTTTCTTATGATATCTTCTGATATCTTTTGCATTATATTTTATCTTTTTTAGTTGTAATATAAATACAACATATACATTGATTATTGAATACAATACAATACAATTCAGTTTTTTTTATTATTATCAATCCAAAATTCTTTCTAGAATTTTACTTGAAGCTTTGTGCTTTATTCAAATCAAAATTATCAAATTTTAATTACTTTGTGGCGTTTGTCGGTTTTTATTTATCGTAGATTGTCAAATACAAGTTATTTGAAGGTCTCTTTGAATCACAATTGTTTTCGCGATTATTTATTACTAATTGTTCATCAATTAGCAGTGAATATCCAAACCTATCTGTTTATTTTTACTTGTTTCAAGGTCGGGAAAAAAATCTTTGATTCTTTCTTGTTATTGAATTAAGGGCGCGATTCCTATAATAATCGTGTTTGTTTTTCATAGCTAGTCAGATTCATATCACCTAAGTTATCATCTTTGATTATTTCTTGTTCATCAATTAGGGGTGAATATCCAACTTATCATCTTTACCCATAGTCAAAATAGAATCAAGTTTGGTTGAGCTCGAATTATATCTGGCAAGAGTTGTTTTTGCTTTTTCAAGTTTACTATTCAGCAAACCTAGTTTCAGATATTTCTTACTCATGAGAACTTCCAGTTTAGCCACATCAACTTTCAATTCTGCATTCTTTTTAGAAAGAGTTGTATTTAGCTTGTTTCTCTTGATCCAGTCATTATACAACTCCTCATAAAGTTTCTGGACACCTTCCAGAGTAAACTCTTCAGCTACCTGCTCTTCATGATCACTGGAATTATCAAAATTAGAAGCCACAAAACATACAGATTTTTTATTTGTGTTGCGCCCAGGTGTTGCAACATCGAAGCCAACACCAAGTGAGTTTACCTGAAAAATTTTCTTACCTTTCAGCAAAGCAGTAAAAGATATAAGGTGTACCTATTCACTCTTTTTCTATTTTTTCTCAGAATCCTCATCACTCAGGGAGACGTTCATACCTTTTCGAAGTTGATTGACACATTCATACACATAATGTCCATATCCATGACACTCCATGCATTGAATACCATCAAAAATTTTACTGGAGTTCTGATTCTTACTCTCATACTTTTGACGAGGTCCTCGAGTAGTCGCTTGTTTCTGAGGTTTTTCCGACGTAGGTAGACTAGAAAATTTTGAAGGTTGTCCACCTTTTTCACTTTTCTTCTTTTCTCTCATCACATTAAGATAATCACCAAATTTCTTTGTAATCAAGGAAATAGAGTCATCTCCTAGATCTGATTCACTTAATTCCTGCTTCATCTCAGAAAAATCACTATAAGAATCATTAGACACTTGAAAGGCCATGGAATTACCTTTGTAATAATCTTGTTCTTCCATCTCTATCTCATATGTGCGAAGAGAACTTATAAATTCATCCAATCACATTATAGATGTATCCTTAGATTCATCTATAGCACATACTTTATTATTGAACCTTTTTGGAATAGATCGAAGCACTTTACTAACAAGCCGTTTGTTGGAGATTGGATCGCCAAGAACAGATGCTTAATTAGCTAAGCCCTTCAATCTATTGGGTCCACCTAGTTCATCATCATTCATTGGTGGTGACAAACCATCTAGAACACGTTGTCAAGCCCTGAAATTGATGGATTGTATGTATATGTTCATCTTCAGTTTCCATGGGCCGTAATTTGTTCTATTCAAAATTGGTGGACGAATTGAAATATTTGAGTACGGAGTATCCATAACAAACCTGCAACAATAACCAGGAACTCACTTAGTAAAGTCGAGAGTTGGCTCTGATGCCACGTGAAAGAAACGTTGTATGCAATTTTTATTTAAACAGGCAGTGTTGTGCTTGGTGTTACAATACCAAAGACAACATATTGCAGCGGAAATAAAAGTGTAAAGTAAATAACACAAGTAATTAATTTTGCACGAGTAAAGAATACTCGTGTGGATGTCTTAGGGCTAAATATTACTAGAAAAGAGTATATCTGTCTTTACAAAGTAATACTTGTGAGAGCCCATTCGTGATTAGTATTTAATGACCATACAATCAATATTGATTAATGTAATCAGCGAAAACGAGTTAAAAATTTTGATTTCGGGCCTATTGAAAATTCGGCATGACCTCCCCGTAAATCAAACATACCGGGGAAATCAAAACTCAGACAGCAATACGTTACTCGAAAATAGAATCCAATTCAAAAACACTAACCTACAGCCGCACTGGCCAGGACTAAACACATGCAAGACGGCAAGGCTAAACACACCAACAAGCAAATCTCAAATATCGTAAAAATATCGATACAGATACACGGGTCATCTCCCCGACAAATAAAAGACTCCAATAATAATACATAATATCTGGGAACTCGATGACGACTTAATACCCTCCCTGGGCTCCACTGGCAGATGCACCACCAGAGGCAACAGAACCACCTGTATTACCTGCCATGGCAATAACAACAAAATCACAGCAGTCCCGAGGGACAAGGGTCAAACCC